>NC_082686.1:97851419-98151419 GCF_949987515.2 Delphinus delphis | reverse complement strand
AAGCAAAACCTTGTAGAATGGCTGTCATCAAAAAGACAAGCAGTAACAAGTACTGGCAAGGATGCAGAGAAAGGGGAACACGTGTGCATTGTTGTTAGGAATGTAAACCTGTGCTGCCACTATGGAAAACAGAAGAGAGGTTCCTCAAAAATTTAAAATTAGAACTACTGTATGATATAGCAATTCCACTTCTGGGTATACTTTCAAAAGAAATGAAATTACTGTCTCAAAGAGATATCTGCACCCCCATATTCATTGCAGCATTATTTACCATAGCTGAAACATGGAAATAACCTAAGTACCCATGGATAAAGTACCCATGGATGAGTGGATAAAGAAAAGATGATGTATACATACAATGAAATATTATTCAGCCATAAAAAAAGCAGGCAATCCTGCTGTTTGCTATAACATGGATGGACCTTGACAGCATTATGCTAAGTAAGATACTGCATGATCTCACTTACATGTGGAATCTGAGAAGATTGAACTCACAGAAACAGAGAACAGATTGGTGGCTGCCAGAGGCCAGGGGTAGAGGGGCGTGGACTGAAGGTGCTCAAAAGGCACCTCAAAACCCCAAACCTAACAGTTCATAGAAGGCAAAAGACAGGACTAGTCCTTTGGCAAAAAAATGGCTAACTTTTCATCACTCGTTCCTTTTTTATCCTGGGAACAGCAGATTCCAGCTTGCCTTGCAGTGGTGTGCAGCTAAGTAACTAAATTCTGGCCAAAGGTATGTGAGCAATTATGTATGTCATTTCACCACTTTCTCTCCCTTCATCTGCTGACTGGCTGTGGAATATCTCTCAGGGGGCTCAGGCCCTAAGAGCTGGAAGAACTCCAAGAGGGAAGGAGTCTGGTTCCCTGAGCTGCCACTTGTAGAAGAGATGTCCAGAAGAGCCAAGGGACCAGGAAGACTCATTTGACCTGTGCACGAGCAAAAACCAAAACTTGTAGAGTTAAGCCACTACATTTGAGTTTGTTTGTTTATTATAGCAGTTAGTCTACTGTGACTTTTCTAAGCATACATATAACTGATTTATTCTCATATGCATGCTGTATACCTTTTCACCTTTTTTCCGTTTTTCTCGTCCTTGACATTTTATCAAAATAATACACTATGTAATATACTCATCCCAGATACAAGGTGGTCTGCAATCATCAAGACACATTTATTTTACATTAATGCTCGATCTTTGTGAGGTCGCTTTCATTAGAAACTGTTGAATAATGCAGGACATTATTTTCGGGAAGGATTTTCAAGTGCTGGCACCTTATGCAGCTCCCTTGCACAGGCCTACTGTGTCAACTAATAGGTATTAATAGGATTTATACCACCTCTCTGCTTCTGACTCCAAGAACCACATACTTGAAACAGTTCTTTGCTTCCTGGACCAGTCATCCTCAGGACACTGCATCTTTTGCCTGATTCTCTCTCTCAGGAACTTTAAACTGCACTTAAGAAGAGACCTGATTGATAGATCGCCCTCCCACACGCTCAGGCTGAGGCTGCTACAGGTATTAACAATCCTTACCCCCATCATTTCTTCCCAGGTCTGAGCCACCAGGAAAAGAAGTCAGGCAGGATAATAGGAGATCCTATTAATGAATAGTTATTCATTTTTAAATTTATTCATTACTGACTGAGAACCAGCAGGCTCTGTGAGGTCACAGGGAAGCCAGAGAGCTTGGTTCAGTCCCTATCCTCAGAGAGCTTACACTCTTAGAGAAAGAGGTGGGAGGAAAGACAGACATATACTAAGGCAGTTACAATCCTGTGTGAGGTGTGTGAGAGAGGGAAGCTCAGGGTGGGTATCTGTCAAAATTAATTAAGCCGTGCAAACTTTAGATTTCTGCATGTTATTGTATGCAATATAATATATTTAAAAAATATTGTCTAAACAGGAGCCTATTAAAGCATTTTTTTTAAAATAGCATTTGTTATTAGCCTTCTCCCTCTTCCGTTGCAAGGAACACTTCCTTTAGACTCATTTTCATGCAGCATTTATTGAAATATATTTACCTGTTATTCTGATTTCTATTTTGGGTCTTTATTTTCTCTTAAAAATCAAGATATTTACTGATCCTTTATAAACTAGCCTACTTTGGGGGTATTTATGGCATTCTCATTTCACAGGCATAACACAAATGAAAACAGTGCTAAAATACTTTGAAAATACAACATGCAATGGAAGCTCTAAGTGATAACAGAGAAGATGAGGAAAGACTTGCAGGCAATTTAGCAGTTTTGGGTGCATTTTTCCACCGAGAGAGGAGTTCAAGCTATCAATATAAGAACTCAGCTCTGAGAATAAGTTTCAGAATCAAAACAGAACTGATAAAAGCCCCAAACCCAAAATGGCAAGCAAAAACAAACAAATAAAAGCAATAGCCTAAAACAATCTGCCCAAATACTGCAGTGGCGATGCTAAAAATAGAACAATTTAAAAAAAAATAAATAAAAAATAAAAATAGAACAATTTTTAATAAAAGTATAGGAAAATAATAGATCACTGAATGTGATCTTTGATACATGTATTTTAAGCTGATTTTCAAAAATAAATAATTCTATTTTTTAAGAGCTAAAATCCTGACACATTCAGCATATAATACTATGAGTAATATACCAAGTAGTAATGTTCTGGCATTATGACTGTGCATGACTACAAGGCAGACCTTAATGTAATCAGTGTTTCCTCTAATGGTGCTAATGGTGACTGTTCAGCTTCGACCCTGACCGAGATTGCTTATTATTTCACTGGTTTAAAGAAAGTATGACCATTGCTAGGACTTGGCATCAGCCACGGATGTGGCAACGTAAACATTATGGAAACTTAATTTGTGCACATCTCAGGAACAGAATTTTTATCTTTGTGTACTTCGCACTTCCGACCAGCCCTTAAAGACCTCCTGGGATGCCTAATTTATTCTAAGGTAATGGAGGTACAAAAGTTTTGTGCTAGATGCCCCCCAACCCAGCCCCTAAATAATCAATTATTTGCACTGAAAGAGAACCTGGTTCAATCTGCATTTTGTAGTTAAAGAAACAGAGACCCAGAGAAGTGCAGCTCTTGCCCAACATAACCATCATTATCAATTTCGTCAGCGTGTTGACACTTACTGTGCACTCTCTGTGTGCTGGCCATTGTGCTTTATATGTTGTACCATATCATCCTCTTAATCCTGGGTGCTATTTTCATTTCCATTTATTAATGGGAAACTGATGCCTGAAGCAGTTGTATACTGTGCTCAGGGTCACACAGCTAAAATGTCAGTTGTGGGGAGTCCTTCTTCAGAGCCAGCATTCTGAATCACTGCACCAGTGCCTGTTGGTTATGGAATCATAGAACCCAGGCTTCAGGACTACTAAGTATAAGTCGGTAGGGTTATTAAAAAACTTGCCACATTTTAGGCACTCCAAAATGCTGGTGAGCAAATGAATGAGTGAAAATGAAATGCACAAAACATAATGCTTTGTCTTCAAAAATTTATCTGCAGCAAATTTTCACCAACACATTTGAAAGAGTGGCTCCATCCATATAGTTGGACATCAGTTTCAAGATTACCTTTCAAAATTGCTTGTACATTACAATCACTATGTTAACAGAAAATAAAATATAAGGCAGCTCAGAGAGGGAAAACGTGTACTGTCTATAAAGAAGTTGTGACCTGAGAACATGACTGAGATATCTGAATGTATCTTAAAGAAAACAAGAATAAATGTAAACAGCAAAGAAATTATCAATGATAAAACTGAAACTATAACATTTTTAAAGAATTAATATAACATCAACTTTTTGAAATTTCTAATAAAAAGCTAGTCTATACAGAATATAATATGTATATAAATATATCTATATTTCCCTAAATGGGAGTTGATTTATATGCCAATATACTGCCATCTGATACTTCTTTATTGAAGCTTTAACATCATCTAGCAGGTACTGAGTGAAAGGGACAGCAAGGCAGACAAGAATCTATTGTAATCTACCAAAATCATGTCTCAGATTTTCTAGGAAAATACCAATTTAAAAGAGATATTCTGCCCACACTCCTTATTATAAAACACCCAAGTGTTTCTGAAATTTCTACATTTTAACACCAGCATGCCCTCTCCCAGACCTTCTCTCAAAGCCAAAATCAATATATTCAATATCAATTTATTTAACAAATATTTACTGGCCATCTATTATATGCCGGGCCCCTAGGATAGAAGAGTGAGAATTATTCCTAACTTTAGGTTCAGAAAAATAAGTAGCTTTATGTCAACTTGATGGTAAATTGTACATTAAAATTCAGTTGACCTTTAAAAAAGGCTAAAACCATCTCTTTCTGCTGGATGTGTGATTGCCTAGGAAACTTCCATTACAAAGAAGCTAAAATAGGTTTTTGTATTTTCTTTTACATTCTTTTTAGTATTTTGGAGAGTAATTAGTCTTTTAAAATTAAAGATGAAAAAATTTTAAGTTATGAGTTTAAACAGAATTTATCTCTATATAAGGGGAACTTATCCATGAATATTTACATTTTAGTGGCAAAGTCAGATAATCCCTGCATGATATTGTAGCCAATGTATTATTTGAATTCCATCATGTAATATTTTTTACTACTGCTCAATAATCTCAATAACTTTTGTGATTTTGTAAAAGTAATATCTATTTATTGTATAAAATATGAACTAAATGTCCATCAAAACAGGAATGGATGAATAAATTATCGCAGATTCATACAATTTAACACTATGTGTCAGTTAAAGAAAATAGAGTTTCAGGGATTACTATGAAAAAAATTCTCAAAAACATAGTATTGAACAAAAAAATATATAGTATGATACCATTTCTATAAAATTTTAAGCCATATAAGCCAAGCAGTACCATATAGTACTAAATGGATGTACACAGTAAAAATATAAAAGCCTGTGTCAATTTAAAAGGCTAGAAATGAGATCAAGAAGGGTATCCGAGGGAGGAAGATATCAGATGTATGTGTACTACAGTACAGCAATTACCTTTACGCAGCAAGTATAGGTGACTCTAGGGCTCATCTACCTTTCCTTAAGCATCCTAGTGCTGTCTTCAGTCCAATGTCAGAAAGTGGTTGTTTCCTATAATTGAATTTTTAAGTTGTTTAATCCTCTTATTTCCTTATGGTTTGAAGTGCAAATATTATTTAATTCCGAAAAATAACCAAAAAAAAAAGAAGGAAGGAAGGAAATAAGGAAGGAAGGAAGGAAAAGAAAGAAAGAGAAAGAAAAGAGGAAAAAAAGAGGAAAGAGGAGGGAAGGGAAGGGAAGGGAAGGGAAGGGAAGGGAAGGGAAGGGAAGGGAAAAATCCTCTGAAATTGACATTGTAAAAAGTTGTTAAGACTTGGCATTTTGAGTTTTCAGTTCTGGGATGTTTGTTTTGTTATACTCTACTTTACTGTATGTTTGAACTATATCATAATTTTATAAATTATTGAAGATAGAAATAAAAGAACATTTAAAAAATTCTGACAAGCCAAAAGGAAAAAAGAATTTTTCATTACCATACCACCACATATATTTTGTTACCATTTTAAAAAGTATACACATATTTTCAGAATATTAAATATTTATCCTTACATCTTTCCTGAATGGCATTTCATTGTGTGTATGTAACATGCTTTGCTTAATCGATCCTACCTTCCTGAAAATGTAGGCTGTTTTAATTTTCATAATTTTAAATAATGCTTTAATGAATGTTCTTGTACATGTATTTTTTATACATAACCATGATAATATCCTTGAATATAGTCTTATAAGTAAAATTTCTGGGTCAAAACTATACACTGTTTTTTTTAGGATTAATCATGTTTTGAAATTGCTCTCCAAAAAGATTATATTAAGTTATATCAACAGACTATGAGACAGCCCATGTTCTCAGAGTATCATTTATTGCTTTTAAAAAATCTCCAATTGTTACAGGTAATGGAATTTTACTCTTTTTACTTTTGGAAAATGTTTCATGTCTTTTGTCTATATGTTAACTACACATTTATCTGTTTTCTTATAGCTCTGTAAGATTCTGATATTAAATACATTAACCTTTTCTCATTATGTTGTAAATATTTCCTTCATGTTGTGTTTTGTCTTTTATTTTGGTTTAGAGTGTTTTTAGTCTTGAATTTTATAGTTAAATCTATCAATATTTCTCCTTATGTTTTCTGCATATATATATATATATATATATATATATATATATAAAATCACTTATGTAATCTTTAGCATTTCTGTTTCATTTTGCATTTGGATATTCAACCCATATGGAGTTTATTTTAGTATATTTGGACATATGGTGCTAGGAATCTATTTTATTATAGATTATTACAAATAATTGATCAGCTGTTTCAAAAGCATTCATTGAATAATCCAGACTTAGCCTGCAAACTTAAACTTTTTTCAATACTTAATTCTCATATGTCCTGTTTGTGAATTGTGTATTTTCTTCCTATATTGAGACAAAATATTTCTCCACAAAAAGATATATTTCTAGTACTTTTTTTTTTTTTTTGCGGTACGCGGGCCTCTCACTGCTTTGACCCCTCCCGCTACGGAGCACAGGCTCCGGATGCGCAGGCTCAGTGGCCATGGCTCACGGGCACAGCCGCTCCGCGGCATGTGGGATCCTCCCGGACCTGGGCACGAACCCGCGTCCCCTGCATCGGCAGGCGGACTCTCAATCACTGTGCCACCAGGGAAGCCCTCTAGTACATTTTTGAAAGAACTTTAAGTTTTCCTAGAGTTCACATTGTGTTAAAATTTTTAATGCAATCTATGTAACTTAGACCTTTGCTTTTTCTTACTTTCACTGCTCTTAGAATTCTAGTCTTGCTCATGCCTAGAGAAGAAAAAAAATATTGAAGCATGATCTATTGGTTACTGACATTTAGAACCATTATACTCAAAATCCCAGGAATTTGAACTCATAATCAAAATAATTATAATATACCGAGCACAAAGACAGATAATACTCACTGGCTAAAATGTTACTAACAGGAAATTCTGAAACTGGAATATATTAGCCTTTATTTAAGCTACTGAATATTATATTATTGAAACCTAAGTTTTTACATCTCTATGATTTGTTCCTCCTCTGGGGCAGTGGATGGAATGAAAATTCATAGGACATGATCTGAATGTTCTTATTCTTATCCTCTTTCTCGCCCACGTACAAGGAGTACTTGCATTTCACACATTACCCCTTCCCAAATTACGTGCGGTTACGCTGCTATGGCCATGGAAAAAAGAATGTTCATAAGGTATTTCTTCATTGGACAAGCCTCCCTGAGCCTTAAGATCTGCATCTGTTTGTTTTCTCATTAATTGAACTGTAAATGTGTACAATTTAACTCATAGAAATGTATGGACGATTAGGCTGAATCTACCCCCAAAGAACACATTTTGGCCCTTGTCTTCCCAGGTCTCTAGAAAACTCAACAGCAATTTTTCATTACGGAAATTTTAAAATACACAAATAGAGAATAATAATAATGAAATACCATGTGTCCATCACTGAGTTTCAGAAGCTATCAACATTCTGTGATTTTTGTCTCAATAGTCTTTGATATGGTGACATCTCACTCATTCTGATAACGCTCTCCTAGTTTGCCTCTTATTCCTCTGGTGGCTGCTTCTCAGTCTTCTCCTTTTTTCTTTAAACTATTAGTTTCCCCTTAAACTCAACCACTCCCATAGCTTCATTCACCAACTCCTAAATTCATATGTCCGCTCAGGCATCTGCTTGGGGGAACATTAAACTCAATGTGACTGAATGTAACACATTACCTTTCATATTCTCCTCAGTCCAACTCATCATTTCATATCGCAAGAAATGATATATCCACCCAATTATTTATTCCAGAAACAGAGATATGATCCTTGATAATCCTTTCTTTCACCATAAATCATCAAGTTACTCAATTTAGTCTCCTAAATACTTTTCAAACATGTCTACTTCTTTCCATCTCCATTGTCAACACAATGATCAGCACCGTCTGATGAAATATAATGTAATCCACACATGCAAGTCACCCGTATAAGTTTGTATTTTCCAGTAGCTCCATTAAAAAAGTAAAAAGAAACAGGTGAAGTTAAATTTAATAAGATATATTGTTTAATTCAATATATCCAAAATATTATCATTTTAACATGTAATCAATATAAAATATTATTAATGCAATATTTACATTCTTTTTTTCTTACTAAATCTTTGGAATCTGGTGTGTGCTTTATACTTACAGCACACTGTAATTTGGACAAACCACATTTTCAAGTACTCAGTAGCCACATGTGGCTAATGCCCACCATATTGGACTGAGCAGCTCTAGTCCAAACTCTGACCAACTCTTTTTGCAGTGTCTGTTAATGGGCTTCACATGCCCATTTGGTCCCCTTTCAGTTCATTCTTTATGGGTAGCCAGAGTAATTTTTTTCTCAATGCAAATCTGTTTTTATGAGTAAGCTTAAATCCTTCAGTGACTTCCCATTTTTCCCTTTGGTTAAAGTCTGAAACTTCCAACAGAAACTACCCCATTTGATATCTGACCCCATTTGATATCTCCAATCGGTATATTGTGCAAAGTTTCTTTCCATTTCACAGCCTTTATACAAGCTTGAAATATTTTTGCTCCTATCCATCCTTAATTCTTAAAGCACCACTTAACGGAAATTTTCCTTAATACCCCTTTCCTCTCGCTTCCCCCAGAACAGGTTAGAATTCCAATTACATAGCCTGATGGCACACAGTACTTTTATTTCATGGCAGAAATTACTTGTTATTATTTGTTCAACATAGGCCTCTCATCCTTATTCATCTTTGTTTTCTGGCACCAAGAACAATGCTCGGCACTGAATAAATATAAGTTGAATGTATGAATTTGACCCTCTTAGCATGATTCACCTGAGAAAAAGTCAAGGTTGCCAAGATGGGCTTAGACCAATTCACATCCCTGGGCTAAGGGAGGGACTCTTTGTCCTTGAGCACAAAGCTATCCCATTCTTGAACAAAATTAATGTTCTGTTAACAAGAAAAAAGGAGAAAGAGTTGGCTATTGGGTAGGCCACAAATATCATCTACCAGAATTTCCAATTTACCATTGTGATAGGCTGCTCACCTACTCTGGTTTACATCAGCCCTGAGAAAAGCAAGGCAGAGCCATCTGGAGATAAATTTGTGGATGGAGGAGTTTTGTTTTGTTTTAAACTGTAAAAATAAAGTGGAAGAAACACACTGTATTTGTCAGGGTTCGCCAGAGAAAGAGAACCAATAGAATATATAGAGAGAGAGATATATATAAGAGGAGCTTTATTATAGGAATTGGCTCATGTGGTCATGGAGGCCAAGAAGTCCCACAGTCTGCTGTCTGCAAGCTGGAGAACCAGAAAAGCTGATGATAAAATTCAGTTTGAATCTGAAAGGTCCAAGAACCAGGACTTGCAATGTCCAAGCACAGGAGAAGAGGGGCATCCCAGCTCAAGAAGAGGAAGAGAGAATTTGCCCTTCTTTTTGTTCCATTAGGGCCCTTCAAAGGATTGATGATACCTGTTCACATTGATGGGGGCAGGTTTCTTTACTTAGTTTACCGATTCAGTTGCTAATCTCTTTTGGAAACACCTTCATGAATGTATGCAGAAGTAATGTTTTGCTAGCTATTTGGACATCCTTTAGTCCAGGCAAGTGGAAACCTAAAGTTAACCATCACACACAAATTATTATCCAATATTCACAAACATTTTCCTGCATCACTGCATTTGGTCCTCCCCCAAATTCTGGGCAACCTCATTAATTTGGTGCTATTACCATTTTGCCTAATTTACAAAAGAGAAATCCCAAATCAGGAAGGTTAAGTGATTTGTCCAAGGGAATTTGGAAATTAGACGTTACGACTTGGAGAGGGACACAGGTGATCTTATTCCCAAACCCAGACTCTTTTCCCCACACCAGTGGTTCTCAGTATCAGCTTCACCAAGCAACTTGTTAGAAAATCAAATTCTTGGGCCTCACCCCCAACCTAAAGAATCAGAAACTCTGGGAGTCCAGCCCAGCAGCCTGTGTTTAACAAGCCCTCCAGGTGATTCTGATACACACTTAAGTGTGAGAACCACTGTATAATACCCTGCTACCCACATCACTTTCCCCAAAACTGATCAAAAAATTTTCTGGATATTTTATGATTTGGTGAAAAAAGAAAAACACTGCCTTTTCCTGGAGATCAACCCAGGAGATCTTGGTATGGGCACTCAGGTACATGATAAGAAGCCAAAGTTGTATTTACCCTACTTCCAGATTCAAAGGGCTCTTGAAATTAAGAATCTACCCAATGGACTCCTTTTCCAAGGTTACATTCCTGAATGAAATGAGGAGCGGCCAGTTACCCTCTACAGCTCGAGCTATATTTCTATGTGAGCAGACAAGGAGAGCTAGGGAAAGTCTCTATCTCATAGAACTTATTTTCTTTTGTACTTAACAGTGAGTTACAGTGAACTCTCTCCTCTGCCCAAAACTTTCTAGTTCCCACATACTTCTGTGACCCAACCTTTTTACCACACAAAGCGCAATATTTTCTGCTTTTTAAAAAACCAAAAACATTTCAGGGACGAATAATCATCTCTGACAAAGATGCCCTAATTTGAGCTCAAGATAAATTTGTCTTCTTCCAACTTTGCCTCTGTCTTTTGCTGTGTTTTCAGGACTACAATAATTCTAACCCATAATCATGAGCTTATGCCCTGCATACTATCTACGATCCACATTTCTGGCATATTTTGTGAGAATAAAAGGAGTCATAGCTGCAGGGTCAATTTCAGGCCCAACGGATATACTGGGAAAGTCTGTCTCCCTCTCCTAGTTTTGGAGCCCAGCTTCCTCTGTTGGTAATGCCTGACCATGAGGATTATCCACAGGCTTTTGCTGCTGCTTGGTTTCCTCAAAGTTCTACTCTGTCTTACTTTACCATTTTGTTCTCCCCCAACAGCATATCTCATACCTTGGATCCTATTAACATTTACCTCCACACAAGGAGGAAGCACTGTGCTGATTTTGAAGTCATAGCTGATGACCTTGAGCAAGTTACTTAATCCTTCAGTTCCTTCTCCTTGAAATGGGCATATGCAGTGATTCTCAAAATGTACGGTACCTTAGAATTACCTGAAGGGCTTGAAAAAGAGAAAACAGAGTGCTGGGCCCTCCACAGAGATTCTGATTCAGCAGGTCTAGGGTAGGTCCTGAGAATTTTCATTTCTACAAAGGTCCCAGGTGATGCTGATGCTGCTTGCCTAGAGACCACTCTGAGAATCACTGAAATAACGTCATTAGGATGAGAAATACTATTTATAAAGTGCTCGATTCAAAGCAGCCACCTAGTGAATGTTACTCTCCTATCTTCCACCTCTATTCTACATGTCCTCAGAGCAAAGGAAATGGATGATAAAAATGAATTAATGACACTGGATTTGAATGAAATTGAGCTAAATGCAATTATCTTTGGGCAAGGCTTTTCTGGAAGCAAACCAAAAGAGATATTTCTGTGGAAATAAACCAAAGGAAATATTTGAAGTAAATGGATCTTTAGAAGCTATTAATAAATATTGGCAAGGGCATCAGACAAAGGGCACTCCTGTACGTTGTTAGTAGAAAAATAAAAATTTAGAGGATGATTTGGTAGTACCTACCGAAATGTGAAAGATACATATCTTTTGACCCAGCATTTCACTTCTAGAAATATATCCTTAAGAAAAACACACAAATGCACAGGAATATAGTGCAACATATTTACACAGCAGCTTCTAAACTCAAGTAGGCAAGAAATGTTATTTTTTTCCTCTAAGTCAACTTGATTTATACTTCAAGCCCATAGCACCAGGTGGTAAAAATAAATCTAATTCATTTCGGGATTCACTCCCTGACATTGTTCTGGAGTTGCATCTGAGAGCCAGGAGGCATGCACAGAGCAGAGCGGCTGAGGTATCTGTGGATAGTTGGCCTTACGTCATAATCCAGCCATGCTGTCATCTCCTGACTTGGCCATCATTCTATTGGTACTTGGTAGATTTTATACACAGATTTCTGCTAATCTTATCACAAGATTTCCTCCTTGTGGTCCCATCCTGTCTGCTGCTTCTACAACCCCCATACCGTGCTGAGCTGCCAGGCACTTTGGGAGGCTGGGACCCTCATTCCTTTGATGCCACTTTCAGATGCCTGGGATCATTCTGATGTTTTTGTGCCTTGTAAATTCTGGGGTTGTCTAGGGCTCTAATCAACTACGTAACTATTTATTTCAGTCCCACTAGTAGAGTAGATTAATAAAGTTCAATTGCTGGTTTTGAAAGTGTCACGGATTGCCATTTGAAATCTTGTATTACTTTAGTTTTTATCAAATACTGAAGAACGGAAAATAACCATTTCAATGGTAGAAAATCTTGTTTTCAAGTTAAGTCCCAGATGTAAGCCACTCCTTAATCAATGACTCAGTGATTATAACTTAGCAACATGCAAGTCTGGGTTAATTATATATAGGTCTATTTTTGTATGCATTGAAATGAGCCTCTGGTGGTCAAAATAGTTTTATATTTTCAAAATGATAGCAGCTGTTTATCCTTAATTTTGAGAATAATTCCGGGAGCTATGTACTCCACTTTTTGCTCAAAAGACAGGAATGACTTCACTGTTTAGATGCAGAAAGAAATATGTTAAATCATTCGACCAATGCTACTTGGAACAGACTTCTTTAAAGCATATTTTGATTGTGTAACTGTTCTAAACTAAACTTGGCTTGCCAAGTCTCTGGCTGTTACATAACCTCTGAGAAAATACAAAAGTAAGAAATAAAGAGAGAATTAAATAAATGACAATAAGGTTGAGGCATTTCAGCATGCGTTTTTTAAGCACCCATAACGTGCCAGATGTTGTAGATCCAAAGACAGATCAAACACAGTTCGATGAGATCTCAGACTAGGTGGAGAGATAATCAAGTAATAGAAGGTTCCATCAAACAATAGATACAAAGTACGGAGCCAGATAGCCTTTATCCCATCTGAAGAAAAGCTTCACAGTGGAGACAATATTTAAGCTGTGATGGAAGAGACACATATTCAAGAAGCAGGGACAGAATTTTACCAGGACAAAAAATATCCTAGTTATTAGACTGTTAGTTCTGTGTTGAAAGGAAGAATGTCTGATTTTCCTCCTACATCCTTAATGCCTTGAAGAGCGCCTGGATGCCTAAGAGATAATATATATTTGCTGAATGAGTGAAAGCATGATTTCAAGCAAAAGTGAGCAGCTCCTGGTGGTTCTATCAGGTTAAAGCACAGAAAGACTGGGGTTAACAGATAGAGGCCAGAAAGCTGGGTACGGACCAAATTCCTTAAGTATGATCTTCTAAGGAATTACAATTTTGTCTTGCAGATGATGGGAAACCATTAAAAGCCTTTGAGTAGGGCAGTGACACAAGTGAGTATGTAGTAGGATGTTGGGACTAGGGCTGAGTGCTTGGGACTAGAGCTCATAGGTGAGGACTAATGCTAAGTACTTCATATCATAAAAAGAACAGTCAATTATTCAGGAACAGGATTTACCTTGACCTCCCTTGACCATCACCCCGCTTCCCACACATGCATACAAGCAGCATTGGGAAAATGAAAAGAGGGAGTACAGCATTCTTGGTAAGGTGGAACGTTCCCTCACTTGGCCAGGATGCCTGGGCAACCCTATAGACTCTGCTCCCTCCTCTAACCTCCATGCTCCTTCACAGGAAGCCCTGGGAATCAAAGTGGTCCTCTTCTGTTCTTTCTGCGGGCCATGGACTTGGGGAATGACTCCCTCCCTCTGACTTTTCTTTACAGGAATATCACAGAACAGTCCCTTTTGCTGGGCAAACTATTACAGCAAGCCTCCTGCTTTCATGCATTTCTAGATTAGTAGGAGAGACCAGTCTCCATGGTTCAGTCCAAGAGTCACTTTCAAGCTTTCCGAACAATTCTTCCACCACGCTCTCCACTGCACTCTGATGCATCAGTGTGGTCCCAAGATCCCGCCACTGATCAAGCATTCAGCCAGGGATGGAAGCAAAACGCGTAGCTCTGTCTCTTGCAGTGACCTTCAAGGCCTTATTCCCAACTCCTACCTCCAAGCCTCATCGCTTGGCTTGAAGGTGGATGAAATGTGCACACAGGAAGAAGGGGGGAAAGTCTCTCTCCACAAACACTGCCCTTGGGAGTGTATTGTTTGGTGGAAGTTGGGATTGTAGAAGAAATTGTTTCCCCACATCTTAGTTTAGAGGGTCGTTGTTTAGCCCAATTTCTGGCTGCTGTCTTTGGAATGTGGAGCTAATTAGCACTTCTTGTCCTGATCTGTACGTCCTAGAGGCCAATTTCAGGGCAACAGGAAAAGTTTCACTCAACATTCAACAATGGTTCCCAAAAGAAATATAATGTAAGCCACATATGCAATTCTGAATTTTTCTAATAGCCACATTAAAAAGGTAAAATAAAAGGGAATTGCCTGGTGGTCCAGTGGTTAGGACTCTGCACTTCCACTGCAGGGGGCACGGGTTTGACTGGCTGGGGAACTAAGATCCCAGAAGCTCCATGGAGCATCGAAATCAAAATTTAAAAAAAGGTAAAATAAAAGAGTTCGGATTTAATTTCATAACATACTGCACCCCAACCAATCCAAAATATATTTCAACATGTGATAAATATGAAAATATATCAATTAGATAGTTTTCATTTCTTTTTTCATACTGTCTTCAAAATCTAGTGTGTATTATAATTACAGGACATTTCAGTTTGGGCTATACTCATTTCAGTGCCCAGGAGCCATTTTTGACAATGCTGTTAGAGATTATCTTGTGATGAAACCTAACAATGGTCCCTTATTGCTCATAGAATAAATCCAAATTTCTATTACAAATATGTTTGTGCTTTAGACGATTGTCCTGAAGGATGAAGGGGAAGGTGCTTTCTCTTACCACAGGCTTAGAGATTTCACCCTCTTCATATGTCTTTACTTATGAATCAATTATTTAGAAACTCAGCTGTTTTAAAATATCCTTTAGAAAAGGATTTTTTTTTTTTTTTTTTTGCAGTACACGTGCTTCTCACTGTTGTGGCCTCTCCCGTCGTGGAGCACAGGCTCCGGACGCGCAGGCTCAGCGGCCATGGCTCACGGGCCCAGCCGTCCCACAGCATGTGGGATCTTCCTGGACCAGGGCACGAACCCGTCTCCCCTGAGTCGGCAGGCGGACTCTCAACCACTGTGCCACCAGGGAAGCCCTTATTTTATTTTATTTTTTTAGGATTTTTTTTCTAACTCAGGTTACTGCCTAATTAAATAGAGGCAAGTATCTAGAATAACTTTTCTTTAATCTTTGTATCACAACTTTTAAAAAATTGATGAAATTTATTATCTCTTAAAACACAAATCAAGGCAGCTTCTTCCATAAAGGCAGCTCAATATAGTCCTTTGCAGATGGATGGGTCTACTTCCATGGCCTGGTAACTGAACATAGGCTGGATATGCCCCATCTGCTCTGTTTCAGATTTATTTCTTCAGACTGAGCAAGAAAGAATCAAGAGTAAAATTGAATCATTACTTTTTAGTTTTTTTTCTTTTTTTGGTTTGGCAGTTTGCCTCATTCCACAGAGACTTTACGAGGTCCTTATGTCTTAACTTTTTGAAGGTAAGAACTGTGATCTAATCTGTATTCTGTGGGTTACTTAGCACACTGAGGGCGCCCAATAAATATTAAACAGGAAGACGCTATTGAACCACTCTACACCATACACTTCCTAGTTCATCCATTGTGCCAGCTTCCAGGGCAGAACCATTATGAATAGATGGGTGGTTGGATAAATTAATGAGTGAATTTATTTGATAGTTTGCTGCCAAAATTTTGCTACCTAAAATTAAATCATATTTCTTGGTCTCTCCCATCAATCACAAGGAGAATAGTCTCACTTACATTAATAAAAAGCTGAAGTCTGGACAAATACAGAGTAAGATCCCTGTCTCTGAAAAGTTTAAAGTAGAGGTTAAAGCCTAATAGACTCCATTTCCATCAACCCATAAAACCAGAACCCCCAAATGACCTTCTGGCACCTCAAAATCAAAACACTTTAAGGATATCAAGTTGGGAAAGATAATCTCCTTAAATAATTAGAGACCATTCAATTATTTTTAAAAATCACTTATTTTTTGGAAAAATCACTTGTTTTAAAAATTCTGAAAGACGTGTTATTGTTCCAGCCTCACTGTCTTATTAAAATAAAGGCTATTGTCTAAAATTAACTTGTCTTTGAAATTTGTATCACAAC
This sequence comes from Delphinus delphis, assembly GCF_949987515.2. Classification (NCBI taxonomy): domain Eukaryota; kingdom Metazoa; phylum Chordata; class Mammalia; order Artiodactyla; family Delphinidae; genus Delphinus; species Delphinus delphis. The sequence continues at coordinate 98,135,080 of NC_082686.1, read as the reverse complement.
TTTAAAAAAATTAAATAAATCTAGTATCTCTTAAACCACCTGTCAAGTTTCACTGTGTACTGAGGCAAGTCAGGGCATCCCACTTGTGTATGAGAGGATTGATACCCTCAGAGCCATGACATTCTGAGCCCCTGGATCATCTCCTTCGTTTCGCTCTATACTATAACTGCTTTCCCAAATTTTGGCTTCTTAAAGAACCTGCTGGTACCTCAAAATCAAAATGACACCTTCCTGAACTTGTCCGGACTTCATAACTCCCAATAGCATTTATTCAATAATTTTATGTGTCAGACGCCATTTCCCAGGGATGCAAAAATTAGTGTTTTACTACTTGCTCTCAATTTACTCATAATCTGGAAAAGAAGAACGATACAAGAAAAAAATGGAGTTAGTATAATGATAGAGACATGCATAGCCTAATGGAAGTACCATGAAAGGGTCTCTAGCCTAAACTAGGGCTCAGAGAAAAGGTTTCCTGAGGAACATGATGCCCAAGAGAATCAAAAAGACCAATTGGGATTCCTCAGTGAGTCATAAAGGCAAATCGCCTCTGCATTTTTCTGGAATGTATACTCGTCGTGAAGCTCATCATTAGTACATTCCATATGGCATAGCTCCCATTCTAGACAGTGAGTCCTGTGAGTCAAGGCCCACATTAGTCATAGATTTCTCTCTTTCACAGGGTCTAGAATAATGATGTCTTTAAGACATCAGTTCTCTGTCAAGTAGTCCCATTCTGCAGTAAACAGGTGATTTGGGATTAAGAGGTGTACAAGCCCAGTAAAAAGGTTTATATTAATTACATCAGAACTACATCTTGCAGGACTTGCCATTTTTCTCATATTGAAGCAGATATAGACATTGAAACCTTTTAAGAAATAACTAACTCCCAATTTTTATTTGCTGACTAAATTAAAGGCCACGAAATAACTCTAAGACTCCATTTTGAACAGTGTGCACATTTGTCAAACCTCACCTAGAACAGGGTAGGCAGCATAGCGAACACTGAATGGCGCTAAAGAAGGCAACTTGTCATACCATATATCAAAATGATAGCATCGAAAATCAATGCAAGACAAAGCAACTTCAACCGAAAGAGACTGGTTGAATTGTAGCTTCCTTATCCCTCTTCTGTCTCCTCCACGGTCCTGGGACTCCAGGAATTCGCAGTAAGATACGAGTACAGGCATTTATATTTGAATATAAATGCACACAAAATCCTGGTAAATATAGTCCTAAATGCTTATAGCAATTGTCTCTGATTAATATGTCAGAATCAAATAGCTTCTTTTATTATTTTCCTGTATTTTCTATTTTTTGGCAGTGGATACGTATTACATTGATAATCAGAGGATCTATTATACTGTTAAAAGTTGAATCCCAGCTTTCCTCGTTCTGTGTGTATGTGATGGGTATCTTGATATGGCCTGCAAGTTTCTCTCCATTCCCAGCCCCATGACATGGACCCTGGTCCCTAACCAGTATATTTGTCATGAGTAGGACATCATCCTGAAAATTTTTTTTAGCTAGACGAGAAAGAAGGTATTTGAAATTAGAAATGCTGGAAAAGGCATTTTGGAGTTTATCTGCACACAGAAGATGGCTGACATTGAATTATTCCCATACCCACATTCACTGAATACCCTGACTTTGTTTATGTGGAATGTTCAAGTCACACGTTATGTATGCAGATTCCTCCAGCAAGTAATGGGTTCTCTCTTCTTTGACCTTCAAGCTATGCAGTACAACCATGTGATAATATTCAATTTTCTCTATTTTGCGGATGTGACTCTAGACTGTAAACTGAGAGAAACCTTGTTTTTCCTTTTTGTGACTCCACAGAGATGAGAACTCAGCTGGTTAAATAGAATACCCTATTCACTTCTTCAGTATCATGGCGAGAAAGTTGAGTGCCTTGGGGAGTTTGAAAATGTGATGTTTAAAAGGATACTTTTCTGGTCCTTAAAACTAGTCTCACCAAGCACATGTATATAATAGATATCTGGAAATCTTCCTCACGATGAATGGACTATTTACTAATCTATACTTCACTGTAAACAAAATGATGATTAAAGTGTATGCTGTTATTGTTGAAACCATGCCATAGAAATATAATAGATTGTCTAAATCAAACCTAGGAACATTAAAAAAACACAAATAAAATTGCCCCTTCCTGAGCAGTTAATTTCTGCATTTTTGTTAAATCTTGGCTTGCTTATGAGAGATTGTTACCTTCAGAAGAAGGGAGATGAACAGGTGACGTATCTGACAGGTCACTGTAGTGTAGAAAACGGAAGCACTGAGTGTAAGGTGGTGTTTCCTAATGAATTTAGAATTTGAAGCCCTGACATTTTTTAAGATGAGAACTAACTGGTTCAGGGTTCTGAAAAGGATAAACTCATCAGGAGCAAGTCCTTTGCTGTCCAACTGAGTGGCATTTACATTACATTCTTCAAACAGCAGGGCCCCAGAGAACATTGAGAACTACAGACATTAGAATCAGATTTGGGGCTGCAGGTAGGAATGAAACAAGCCACATATGCTGACAGCAATTCTCAGTCCTCCATAGGACCTGGCGTTCAAGAGTTTTGCAGGAACTTAAGCCGGAGAGAAAGATAGAGAGCTGGCAACCACACACCACTCCAAGATTTTAGCTTTAAAACAATTTCATGTCTTTTCTTGGCCTGGTTCTAACTTAGAAAGGAGACGGTCTGGTAGGCAGTTCTTCCCAAATCTGTACATGCACACCGGTCACCTGGGGGTCTTGTCTCTGAGGATGCTGATGCTTCTGGTCTTGGGACTGGGTAGCAAGCGCCTGGAATACCATAGAGCCCTGCATGGTACACTGAATCTGTTGGGTTCCAAAGGATTAGAAGAGCTCTGCCTTTTTTCAAAGCTGGCTGTTTAAACCAGTGGAAGGTGGCACTGTGTACAGTGTGTGCAGCCCTTGATGTGATGGGAAGCTCCAGGCCTGGGCTCTGCACATGCTCAGGCCACATCTGATGCATGTGATGCTAAAGGGGAGGCCAGCTCCATTTGTTTCATGGCTGGAGGCCGAGGGATCCCAGAATCACAGCTCAGACAGTGGAGGTCATCTTCACACCTGCCGGCACAGCCTCATAACACCTGCTGGCACAGCATCGTGACATAAAAGACCGTGTCCTCTTTTAGAGGAAGCAAGGTGGAGTACAGGAGGGAACCCTAAGCCCCTGCCTTTGTGGCTTCCCAGACTTCAACTTTCCAGAAGACATTGTGTCCCTTCTCTAGGTCCCCACCTCTTTGTGGAAGGTTGAGCCGGACCATTGCCTCAGTTCATTTTTTCAATATCTGGATGGCTTCCTAAATTCCTCTCTGGGACCAGAAGGGTGGCAGCATCTGACCTGTACTGCAAGCTTTGACTATCACCATCACCCCGGCTGTTCTTTGCCCAAGACACCTTTGTGCAAATCAGAAGGTGATCCTTCATGTGGGAATGAAGATGTGGGCAAACCAAGGGACCACTTGGCAGGTGGAGTGGGGCTGGACTGAAGGTCCGGCTGGCCCCTGGTGGGCACTGGTGCAAGGCACAACCTGCACCACTGCAGCAGTAACTTTCCTCCAGCAGCTCCCCAGCCCCGGCACCATCATGCTGAGAACCACCCAGACCCCTGGGTGCATGTCCAGCTGCCAAAGTGTAGATGATGATTTAGGGAAAAAAGTGCTTGGAGCTCTTCCAAAGTGACCTCATCCCTGAATCATCCCTGGCAACATCTGGCCTTTCTTGGCTCACATGGGGCTCCACCTTTGGGTGAGGCAGCTTCTCCCAGAACCCTGCCTCCTACCTGAAAGTCTTGCAGGGGGCCTTGAGGAGAACTGGCAAGTAGGCCAAGGCTGCTGGTGGTTCAGAAGCACTCGATGTGGGGTGATGCCCTAAGAGTCCCCACACCGGACTGAGACACCTCTTCTGCATTCCTAGTGGGGAATCCACCCTGGGCTCTGCAGGGCCAGAGCAGCCTGACTCATTCTGCGGCTTGCACCAGAAAAATCGTCAAAAATAGGCCTGAATCCTTGCCAGGCCTGCCATGAATTCTGTGCACTATGACCTTAAATATACTAGATAAACCAGAAGCCTAAAATTGCTCAACTCTCAGAATAATAGAATTTAGTCTTCGTCTCCTTCCTTAAGTTGAATTCTTAACTGTTAAATTTCAGGCTTTCTTTGTGGATGTAAAAATGTTCAAGGCCACAGTTCTATACATTTTGAAGTGAGGTGCTCATAAAATTAATTTGCCATTAATTACCATCTGATTTATATTCTGGTGGTTGTTTAGAAGAGTACTTTTGGTTATTTATTCATGATTTTGTTGTTGCTTCCTAGTTTTATTGGATTGACTGAAGAATATAGCCTCAATTGCTCTCTGTGAGACGAAATATGATTCACAATTGTATATGCTCTAAGATATGAGAAAAGAATGCATATTCTCTGTCAGTAAAATACAAATGTTTTAAATATGTGTGTGTGTGTTTGTAAATATTTGAAAAGGAGTCTGCTGACCTTATTTTTAATGCATTGCAGCTTTACTTGATTAAATTACCTTTGTATTTGTGAAGGATTTTGCTTTATGTATTTTTGATGCTGTGTGCCTGGTGAATAAAGATATAAACTTTGCTTTGGACTTTAGCTTTTACCATGATAAAATAATCCCTTTGTCTCATTTAATGCACTTGTTGTGTATCTTGCTTCATCTGATGTATCGATACTGTCAGCCCTTCTTACATTTTTATTTGCATTTGTCTTTGTGATTCTGAACATCCGTTTCTTTTCAACTTTTGTCTTCATTTTATTTCAGGTGTGTTTCTGACAGACAACATATATCTGTGCATATTTTAAAATTCAGTTTGATATTCATTGTTTCACGATAGGGAAATTTGGTTCATTTGAATTTATTATGAAGATTAATAGCTTTGTCTTAGTCTCATCATATTTAATATTTACTATTTATTAATTTTTCTATTTTTATCTCTCCCTATGTTCTGGCTCATCATATTAAGCCTTTTGCTAGTCCTCCTAAGTTTTTCTTCTATCCTTTCACTCTCACTTTTAAATTAATGTTATTTGATGATTCCCCATGCCTCTAAATGTTACCTTACTATTGTAAGAATCATATTATAATCTATGTGTCTTACTAACACAGAAAAATTAATATTTTATTTGCCTATCATCTCCTGTCCCCCGTCCCAACTCCCTTGAAGAGAAGACATTTCCACCTGTACCTGCTGCTCCATTCTAAACGAAATCCCCACCCTTGCCAACAGGCAATGCTTGGGTTTTGCAGCAACAGTTTCATAGTTCTAATGTTTCGTATTCTGGTTAAATATTCTGAGACATTTTCTTCAGTTTAGGAATAAGTACTCAAAAGTTGAATATATCCCACTCATATCATCTTATCCATTTATTTTATCTCTATATTTTAAAATCCATCTCATGGTTCAGCATTAGGGAATTCACCACTATGATTCATTAAGTAAACCAATTACAGGTGGAACAACATATTGCCTATTTATGCTTTTGGTTTTAGTAATATCCTTTCACATTCATAATCCAGATCATGAGATAAGCAAGATTTTATCCATCAAGGCTACCCTTCATGACTGCCAAAACTGAAAAAACATTGCTGCCATTTTAGTCAACAGTTAAACTTTACTATAAAATATTCTGACACTAAAGGAACCTGCAACTCACATGGTGATGCTCAAATCGCATTTGCCAATTCACCAAACTAGCAGATTCTGCAACATGGAATTCTATGAGCTGGGTGTGGATATGTCCAGGCCCTCCATGGGAACTGACCTTAAATACCTCACAAATACCATACCTTCCAGGGACTCACATTTTCTTTATTGAATGTAGAATTGTGAAATCTGTAGGAAATAGCTGAATCATTATTTCTTAACTATCTCCTGTCTATTAAAGTAGGAACTATGAAATAGCTCAAGGGAAGCCTAAGAAATTTCTTCCATTATATTCAATAGCCTGCACCCAAATCACATATGAAAGGATGTAGACAAATAGAAATTAAAACTGAATTTTGCAGAAGAGGTTGAAGAACTTCCCCAGGAAAAATTAAATGTATAAACTGAAAATTGATGTAAGTCATCAGTTCAGTCCTAAATAGACTGAAGGATCACAACAGTTTTGTGGACATTTTTCTTTTCTTCTCTTCCTGCTTTCCCAGACTTCTAAAAAGAGGTCTGCTAAGGGTAATAAAAAGATAGATAAATTTTATCTATCTGAAGGTGTATATAAATAAATTCTCTTCACTAATGGTAAGGGTGTAAATTGGTATAGAATTTAAGGAAGACTGAAATGTATATACAGATCTTTCTCAACTAACGATAGGATTACACCCCTATAAACCCATCATAAGTTGAAAATACTGTAAGTCGAAAATGCATTTAATACACCTAAACTACCGAACATCAGAGCCTAGCCTACCTTAAACGCGTTCAAAACACTGCATTAGCCTACAGTTGGGCAAAATCATCTAACACGAAGCCTACTTTATAATAAAGTGTTGAGTATCTCATGTAAGTTATTGAATACTGTACTGAAAATGAAAAACAGAATGGCTGTGTGGATACAGAATGGTTGCAAGTATATTGGTTGTTTACTCTCATGATCACGTGGCTGACCAGGAACCGTGGCTCCTGCTGCTGCCCGGCATCACAAGAGACTCTCATACTACATATTGCTAACCCAGGAAAAGATCAAAATTCTAAACTTCAAAGTATAGTTTCTACTCAATGCATATAGCTTTTGTATCCTCGTAAAATCAAAAAATCGTAAATTGAACTACTATAACTCGGGGACCATCTGTGTTGTTTTTTTAAAGTGCACACACTTTTAAAAACTTAATTTCATTAACATTTATCTTAAGGAACTGTTTAGGCGGTTGGGCAAAAATGTATGTAAAAGTAGGTTCATTCATTGTTCTCAATAGAAAAATAACTGAACAAATTTTACAAACATCTATTAAGAAGGGCCTGGTTAAACAATGTATTGTATAGTCATACATTCAGTAATTTAGAATGGTCGTTTAGATCTCTGCATATTGACATTAAGTAATGCCCACAACATACTAAGTGAAAAAGCATAAACATATAGAGAAATATGCCTATGTCTAATGAGAGAAAGTCTACATAACTATTTATGAATACATGTGAAAACATTTGGAAGACCATGGTCTAAAACCTTATTGGCGGTATTTTTTTGCAGGAGTGGGGAATACATTGACCATATAAGCTATGCTGTGGGGAGTTTTTTATGAATGGCTGCCAGTGTTCTTCCTCCTCCTCCCTCTTCTTTTCTTCTTCATTATTTCCTCCTTCTCATTTTCCCCCCTTTACTGAGGTTGACCTATTCACTCATTTGAAATAAATAAGATATTCATATTCCAATGAAAAAGAGAAGCGATTAAAGTAGGATAAACATGAAAAAGATGGGGAAGACAACTTACAGTGTATAGAAGTGTGGATACTGGTACCTTATTTTTTTAAAACAAAAAAGGGAAAGAAAAGAAAAACGTCACTGACTTTTCTGAATGCTGAAGTTTTAAGTTCATTCCCACTTGAAGTGGCAAAAAGACAAGGATGTCTGCTATCACTACTATTATGCAACACTTTCTGGTAAAATTATATATTGCCCTTGTAATTAAAAATCCAATAAGTTTTCTAAGCCAACATATTATAATCTAGACTAGATTTTACATTAGTGGGGTCAAAATTTTAAGTACATTTCATTGCTAAAATTCTCAAAAATAAAATGATATAAATGACAATTTATGAACTAGCGCTCTAATATATGAACTCTTTCCAGTAGGCCGGAGGGGGAGGGGGGGAACACGAGGGAAATTTCCAGAAACAGAAAGCAGCATTAAACTCATTGTAAATACTTTTTGACACTTTAATTGTAATCTCTTCATATTTTTAGCTACACATAAGACTGATTCAGTCACACACTAGTAAGTAAGATGTACAAGATACATCACAGTAAAACTTCTTGTACTTTTCCACTCTTTGCATTTATTCTTATTTATTCGTGTTACACATATCTTCCTTTCTACTAAACTAACATTCAGGATATAATCAAGTTTTTTTTTAATTGAGGTGTAGTTGTTATACAATGTTGTGTTAGTTTCTACTGTACAGCAAAGTGGAGTTCCCTGTGCTATACAGCAGGTTCTTATTAGTTATCTAATATATACATATTAGTGTATACATGTCAATCCCAATCTCCCAATTCATCACACCACTACCCCTCCACCCACCGCTTCCCCCAGTTGGTGTCCATATATTTGTTCTCTACATCTGTGTCTCTTATTTCTGCCCTGCAAAGCGGTTAAACTGTACCATTTTTCTAGATTTCACATATATGCGTTAATATACAATATTTGTTTTTCTCTTTCTGACTTACTTCACTCTGTATGACAGTCTCTAGATCCATCCACGTCTCTACAAATGACCCAATTTCGTTCCTTTTTATGGCTGAGTAATATTCCATTGTATATATGTACCACATCTTCTTTATCCATTCATCTGTTGATGGGCATTTAAGTTGCTTCCATGACCTGGCTATAGTAAATAGTGCTGCAATGAACATTGGGGTGCATGTGTCTTTTTGAATTATAGTTTTCTCTGGGTATATGCCCAGTAGTGGGATTGCTGGGTCACATGGGTCATATTTTTAGTTTTTTAAGGAACCTCTGTACTGTTCTCCATAGTGGCTGTATCAATTTACATTCCCACCAACAGTGGAAAAGGGTTCCCTTTTCTCCACACCCTCTCCAGCATTTATTGTTTTTAGATTTTCTGATGATGCTCATTCTAACCAGTGTGAGGTGATTCCTCATTGTAGTTTTGATCTGCATTTCTCTAATAATTCGTGATGTTGAGCAGCTTTTCATGTGCCTCTTGGCCATCTGTATGTCTTCTTTGGAGAAATGTCTATTTAGGTCTTCTGCCCATTTTTTGATTGGGTTGTTTGCCTTTTTGATATTGAGCTGCATGAGCTATTTATATATTTTGGAGATTAATCGTTTGTCCATTGATTCATTTGCAAATATTTTCTCCCATTCTGAGGTTGACTTTTCATCTTGTTTATAGTTTCCTTTGCTGTGCAGAAGCTTTTAAGTTTCATTAGGTCCCATTTGTTTATTTTTGGTTTTATTTCCATAACTCTAGGAGGTGGGTCAAAAAAGATCTTGCTGTGATTTATGTCAAAGAGTGTTCTTCTTATGTTTTACTCTAAGAGTTTTATAGTGTTTGGTCTTACATTTAGGTCTCTAATACATTTTGAGTTTATTTTTGTGTATGGTGTTAAGGAGTGTTCTAATTTCATTCCTTTACATGTAGCTGTCCAGTTTTCCCAGCACCACTTATCGAAGAGACTGTCTTTTCTCCATTATATATCCTTGCCTCCTTTGTCATAGATTAGTTGACCATAGGTGTGTGGGTTTATCTCTGGGCATTCTATCCTGTTCCATTGATCTATATTTCTATTTTTGTGTTAGTACCATATTGTCTTGATTACCGTAGCTTTGTAGTATAGTCTGAAGTCAGGGAGACTGATTCCTCCAGCTCTGTTTTTTTTCTCAAGATTCCTTTGGCTATTCAGGGTCTTTTGTGTTTCCACACAAATTTTAAGATTTTTTTTCTAGTTCTGTAAAAATGTCATTGGTAATTTGATAGGGATTTCATTGACTCTGTAGATTGCTTTGGATAGTATAGTCATTTTTCACAATATTGATACCTCCAATCCAGGAACATGGTATATCTCTCCATCTGTTTCTGTCATCTTTGAGTTCTTTCATCAGTGTCTTATGGTTTTCTGAGTACAGGCCTTTTACCTCCTTAGGTAGGTTTATTCCTAGGTATTTTATTCCTTTTGTTGCAATGGTGAATGGGATTGTTTCCTTAATTTCTCTTTCTGATCTTTCATTGTTAGTGTATAGGAATGCAAGAGGTTTCTGTGCATTAATTTTGTATCCTGCTACTTTATCAAATTCATTGATTAGCTCTAGTAGTTTTCTGGTGGCATCTTTGGGATTCTCTAGGTATGTATATTCTCATGTCATCTGCAAACAGTGACTGTTTTACTTCTTCTTTTCCAATTCGTATTCCTTTTATTTCTTTTTCTTCCCTGATTGTCGTGGCTAGGACTTCCAAATCTATGTTGAATAATAGTGGTGAGAGTGGACATCCTTGTCTTATTCCTGATCTTAGAGGGAATGCTTTCAGTTTTTCACCATTGAGAATGATGTCTGTTGTGAGTTTGTCATATATAGCCTTTATTATGTCGAGGTAGGTTCCCTCAATGCCCACTTTCTGGAGAGTTTTTATCATAAATGGGTGTTGAATTTTGTCAGAAGCTTTTTCTGCGTCTATTGAGATGATCATATGGTTTTTATTCTTCAATTTGTTTATATGGTGTATCACATTGATTTTACCTTTTAGATTATTAATAAGTTAAAATATTAGTGACAAACACAAACTTTTTTTCAGCTTTATTGCATATACACGAACTCTTACGCTTTAGAACAGGTTAATGATTAAGAGGACACCAAATATTGGTTGGAAAAATGCTTCCTATACCCTGCTGGTTAGAGAAAAAGTGTTGGGCTCTCAATAAAATGATAGGTCCGTAATATTCCACTGGACAAAAACCAAAAATGGAACTTCTTTCAAATATATGCTCTCAGTATACATTTCCAGTAGCATTTTTGAAGTTTGCTCCTTTATAAATGAATATAAGGTCCTTCTTCCCCCTTCCTACTTCATAGAAGAAAGTCTCCTCTCCCAGCCAGAGTATCACAATGCCTGCCTGAGTCTTACATCACTCACCTCTTCTGGGGGCTCACAAGACAACTGTTGGTCATTAAGACGCTTGAAAGAACTGAGGTGTGGGCATGGCCAAGCCTCAGGTGGTAAGACTCTCACCCTTCATTCTGTTCCTAAAAGCAGATATTTAGTAACTGACAAAGCTGTGTTTTGAGCTGTATTCTGTGGTGACTGCACAGCATGGAATTATTCAAGCGTGTTATTTTAGCAATCCAGACAAGCAGATTTGTTACTAGAGAGCAGAAATATTTCTGGTACACATAGGGACTAGATAGTATATCTACCCATATTTAAACTTTAACAAATCTTCTGATAATACTTTCCTAAATTATTCTTGAGTATAGTCATTGTGAAACATATGATGTTCAATTGCACTGATGTTTTTAAAATTTGCAATTTAGGAAATTTTGAAGTAATTAAAAAAACTTTTAATAAAAGCAATTAAAAGTTATTGCTAATTACTCTAGGTCAAAAAGATTTATGTAAACTTTTCAAGTATCTTTTTTCCCTAAGCCCATATTTTGTTATTTTATTTGGAAAGCTCCTGCAATCAATGACTGTCCCCAAGCGTCTCTGCCTTCCTGACATGCATTCCTGCATCCCTTTGCTGTTATTTCAGGAAGGAAGGATACAACAAGCCCTGGGGGAAAAGAGCAACAATTGAAACTTAAGAGTTGAATTCCTAATGTAAAATAAAGACATTACTGAGATTGGGTTCAAAACAAATATTTTGTCTGTCTCCTTGGTGGTTTCTCACTTGCCAGTCGGAGCTGAAAAGCTCCTTCCCTGTCAATGCAAGCAGGGAATGCTAATACATCATCTGTCTTTGAAGTGGAACAAATACCCTTTACTAACAAAACTGATCCAAAATGTAAAAGAATATATTAGAGCAGACTGTGATGGTTGTCAATAAATATGTTTTCATTACAACTATTCATTCACAACATCATGAACAGCTGCAGTATTCTCTTATGTAAATGAAAACTACCCTTCCCACTCAATCATGTCTTTACAAAGTTAGGGGGCTCTATTTTAAACTTTATGTTACTTGACATTGAAGATAATTCTAATTACATAAATACTCATATACACAATTATTAATTCAATTTTCATTCTTTTCCTGAACTTTACCCCTTTAGAAATCCATGTGATGCCAAGGATGGACATAATGGTTAGGAATTTTGTTGGTGAAGTCTTTCCAGGCCTCAGTTAAAGCAGCACAAGAACTGATAGTGAGGCAGGAGATAGATGGGTCCCAGGCTGGGCAGCTGGAGTTTGTCCCCTGTGGACAGATACTCTGAAACAGCAGGAGTGAGAGAAGAGCTGAGCCCTCCCAGATAAAAGATAGAGACCACATATTTCTCATTCTCGAGGTCAAGGATACCTTCCCAACTATAAATGCACAGAAAGCCTCCTCGGAGGTCTAAAGAGAGGGGGCATCACCTCATAGTAAGGGATGTTAACCTACCCATAGGCCTCTTCACTAGAATCCACCTTGGCTAAGAGATGCACGTGCACACGTGGGAGGACCCTGAGACAAACCAAATATGGACTCAGAACCAGGCAAAGAAAGATGATTGGCCAAAGCAAACCCGGAAGAAATGCCCCATAAGTGATTCAAACTACCAGGAGGGCGCCACTCTCTCTCTGAGTTCACCTGTATCTACCCACACATACCCTTTTTCCTCCTAATAAACACTTTACTTGTTTCACTACTTTCCGTCTCTATGTGGAAATTCATTTCTACACAGCTGACGGGCCAGGGCCTTGTCACTGACCACTGGTCCCTCTAGTGGCTAGGATTCAGCGCTCTCACTGCTACAGCCTGACTTCAGTCTCTGGCCAGAAACCGAAATCCTCCAAGCTGCTGCAGGTTGAGGTCACCCGAGATCAATATGATGATAATACCTAATTCATAGGCATTGTGAGAATAAAATAATACAGCTAACATGTGCTAAAAAAATAAAAATGAACAACAGGCCCCAAATGGAGTCACTTGCCCCAGGACAGCAAACCAAGACCTAACAACTAAACTAACTGCAGTTTCACCCTCTCCCAGGAATGTGACCTTTCCCCAGTCAACCTGGGATTACCTGATCAGCACTAGTGAGGTAATTTGTTTGACAGACTCTTGTCTCTCCCCTAAAGGAAGGTAACCTTGCCTGAACAAATCCACTTCTTGTTGGAAACTTCCTTTTCCCACCCCCTTCAGCCTATAAAAGCCTTCCATTTCGTACAAATGGAGCTCCTTTCTACTTGCTAGAGCTCCTTGGAGCTCCTTTCTACTTTCTAGACAGGATGCTGCCCAATTCATGAATCACTGAATAAAGCCAATTACATCTTCAAATTTACTCAGCTGAATTTTGTTTTTTAACAATGGAGAGTGGCGAAATAAATGCTAGCTAATTTTTCAGTCATAATTTGAAGGTACTGTTTTTGTTACTTTACTATGAATAATTAAAAAATATTTTATTTGCTGTGAAACTAGCCTTGAGTACTCCAAGATTTCTGCATAAATAACTAGGTACTTACTACCACCTTTTGAGATACAGTTCCCATACCGCAATCTCACAATTTTCTTTATGAAAATGTGTTAAAGTTGAAAAAACAAACTTAAGAAATACTCCCCATTGAAGGTCCAGCTTACATTGAAGAGAAGGCTGTGTGTCCTCTTGAGAGGGTTTGCCCCCAAAGAGCAAATTCCTGACTGTTCCTTCTGCTTGTCTGATGCTTCAATACTGTTGACATTAAAATAGGGCCAGTTCCTTGTCAAGTCAGGCAACCAAAGTCACACTACCACCAAAACTGACTGAAAATTTAAACATTTAGATAATCGGTTTGGTGGATGCTTCACCAAATTCTCTGAACTACCAGTTACTCACCAACGAGTTACAGAACAGCAGTAGTTTAACATGATCTAAGGCTTCCCTGGTGGTGCAGTGGTTAAGAATCCGCCTGCCAATGCAGGGGACATGGGTTCGAGCCCTGGTCCAGGAAGATCCCACATGCCACAGAGCAACTCAGCCCGTGCACCACAACTACTGAGCCTGCTCTCTAGAGCCGGCAAGCCGCAACTACTGGAGCCCGTGTGCCTAGAGCCCGTGCTCTGCAACAAGAGAAGCCACCGCGATGAGAAGCCTGCGCACCGCAACGAAGAGTAGACCCGCTCGCCGCAACTAGAGAAAGCCTGCGTGCAGCAACAAAGACCCAACGCAGCCAAAAATAGATAAATAAAATAAATAAATTTATTTTAAAAATAATAAAATAAAATGATCTATACATCATTATTATGTAGAGGATCAAGTAATCATGCATCCAAACAACACCAGGTGTGAAAGATAACCCTTCCCCTTCTTCCAAGACAGTCCCTGAGGGGTTGGACAGCCCCAGAGCATTGTTGGAAAAACACTGAAGTAGATTCTAAATTCCTTTTCAGTGCTAAAGTTTGAGAAGCCCTCAAACTTGGAACGGTAGGTCATACAGATTAAGCTTAAAGAGTAGTATACTACAATTCATTGATAAATGGCTCTTGTTGTTCATTCAATGCAAACAGGTTTTAGAGCTAAATTCATGCTTTTGTGAATGGACTTTTGCACACATTAAAACATTTAGTTCAATGGCTATATTCCTGTCTGAGTAAATCATAGAATCCATTAAGCTCAACATTTTAATTAGTATGTCCCAAACTCCATCACTCATCACCTGGGTGGCCTTGGTCCAATTACTTAACCACTCTAAGCTATAGTTTCCTCAACTATAAAATGGGGGGAAGATCATTATGACTCATAAGGTTGTTAAAATGATTAAATAAATGATGCCTGTGCCCTGCCTGACAAGTAGTAAGTGCTCATTAAATGTTCATTAATAGAAGAACTAGTAGTAGAAGCTACCATATTTGGAGAGCCATCGATTCTGTTTTCCAAGAATTCTGTTAGTGAGAATTCTGTTTTGTTTTGTTTCTGTTGCATTGCTATATACAAGAATGCGACTTCCATCTCTAAAATTACTCAAATAATGAGTCAGGGAAAAATAAACTTAAGTCAAGAGTTTGACAGTCTGAACTGGCTGAATACTTCTAAGGAAGATAAAACTGCATGCACTTTTTTGGTTGTTTTTAAGTAGATTTTGGACAAGAGAAAGAAGTGAAGAAGTCCCTCTCCAAAGAAAGCCCAGTTTGGCGGTGAGAAAACTTTGGAGACAGCTGAGTAGAAGGAGAGTCAGCAACTGACTTTCTCTTTGTGTGGAAGAAACACTAAGAGCCCATCCAGAACTGTGGGATAAGAGAGGAGGGTGGAGGGAAGACAAAAGAAGAGGCAAACAAGGGGCTGTCACCATCCACCACTTCTGCTCTGAATACCTTTGAAAAAATAAAGTTGTAGGAACAAGGAGAAAGAGAAAAGTCACCATTTTATTCCCCCACTTGAGATTCAGTTAGAGGAAAACATGCAGACGGCAACCAGGATGGGTTCTCTCGGTGACAAAGTTCACTTGGTTCTATGGATCTCTAAAGTTCTAGCCAGCTCCTGCCACTAGAAATAAAACATTTGGCAACAGTAGCCCAAGCCCTGGAGACCCCTAGGAGTCTTGCAAGAGGGTTCAGTATAAAGTTGGAAGAGTCTAGAGAATTCATATTTGCTCAATTATTGGGAAAGAATAAACTGGGTTAGATACCACTTGTTCCTAGATTTTGCATTTGTCTAAGCTTCAAATGAGATTTTCTTTCAAATTTATATCAAGAATCATGAACATAATCTGTTCTGTGCAACTTCTATATTCCAGTCATGGTGCTAAGCACTTTATTACATTTTATCTTATTTAATACTCACAGCTTCACTGGGCAGGTGGAATTATTAGCTCCATTTTCTAGCCCAAGAAACCCAACCTTGGAGAGATTGATTAACTTGCTCAAATTCACACAGCTGGTGACTGGCTGAAATGGGATTTGTACCTATTTGATGACATATTTGATGGTGAACATACCCTTTTATATTTTACAATAACTTTTCATTTAATTTTGTTTTCTTATCTTTGAAATATATGTTCATTGTAACAAAAATACAGATAAGCAAAATAAGTATATCTTTGCATTAAGGGTTTAATTTGCTTAAGAAAAGTTATTTATTTCAAGATCCTACTTAGTAGTTTTGCAACACTTCTCTTCCTATGGAGGGTTAACTTTTTGAGGATTTTCTCTCATTTACCCACTATTCCTAGGATAGTTCTTTGCCCATTATGGGCAATCAGATGTATGTGGACCAAATAAATCCAAGAGAAAGCTGCTTGTTGGGGTTACCACACCAGTTGAGATCACATTTCCTAACTGTAGTTCCCAGAGTTGGGTGGTAATACTTGCCCAGCCATCCAGTTTTCTGGGAGCAGTGTGATGCTATGACAGCATCACAAGTGCTATCAGAAAATGTGGTTAAGAGTGAATATCATGGACGTGTTGCTCCATTTTTTTTTTCTACTCTCAAAACATCTTTGAGCAGTAACTTATTCACAGATAAAATTTTTTTTCTCTTCAACTTTTTCTTTTCTTTTTGAATACTGTACTTGGTTTTGGGGGAAATATGCTCAGTGAAAGAAAGAACAAAGAGTATATGGTTGACAAAGAATAAAATAATAAAAAGTATCAAACTTAGAAAGTTTAGGTTCGGGAGTTTTACTCTTTGGGTGTATCCTTATTTAAAAAAATAATTAGATGATAAGAACAAAAAAAAATAATAATTAGAAAGGAGAAGCAAAAGATGAAAGTGTCCAAATAAGATTCCTGATCAGTTGTTTATTTTATTGATATATTTTATCATGTATTTGAGTTACAATATTTATTTATCAGGAATAAGAAAATTTTAATCATAAAATTATATAACATCATTCCAACATTGGATCTTGTTATTTTCTTCACAGGTATGGTGGAGAGTCATTCCTTTGCATGTCCAGATAAGATCTTTGTTGTCTTGGGGAGCTGCTTCTCCCACATTCCAAAATATGGTCCTCATATGGGAACCACATGACAGGGGCTGCTGACCACATTATCCCAACCCCCAGGATGGGGCCTGGGTGCTAGAAGGCCAATCGGAGTATTTTCATGAAATTTTTCTAACGGAATCTGGCAGGAAATAGCTTTGTTCCTTGTTAGTTACAAGGCTATAAGAATATAAGCCCCGAACTATCTGCTACCAGTTCCTGCCTCATGGATATCACAGCCTAAGATGATGAAGACAACAATTGGAAATGGGAAGAAGTGTGTGTGTGTGTGTGTGTGTGTGTGTGTGTGTGTGTGAGAGAGAGAGAGAGACAGAGAGAGAAAGAGAGAGAGAGAGAGAGAGAGAGATCCATTGTCTCTGAAGCTAAATCTACTTTCCAAGGTTTGCCTTTCAGAACAAATACACTGCCCATTTGCAGAGCTAGTTTGAGCTGAATATGTGTTGTTTAACTAAAAGTCCTGACTGATAGCCAAAATTCAGGGTGCTAAGCAAACAAAGTCTGCAAGACATCTATTTTCTAGCTTCTATTCCCCTTGACATCTGTCCTGAAAGATTTATATAGGAAATGTTGAAGTCTTTTGGCAAGTGCATAAAAATATTATTCAACAAATGTATTCCATGCCTCTTCCGGGCCAGGCACTGTGCTAAGTAGTAGAAATACTAAAGAAACGGGCAAGAAAGTACCCTGTATCCATGGCAGAGGCATACATCAAAGCCAATTATTACAGAACTGTGTAAGAAGGGCTTTAATAGATGCCTGTGGAAAGTGTCATGGAAACTCAAAGGAGCAAGCAAGTTCAAATACTTGAACTTTGAGTATATTTTGAAGAATGGTAGAATTTTCCCAAGCAGAGAACAGAGAAAAGGGCACTGTGGACAGCAGAAATAACATGTTGAAGGGCATGGACAGATGAAAAAATACATGCCACATTTGGGGAATAACAAAACCTTTGATGCAACCAAAACATAATGTTGTGGAGTTGGGTAATAGTGAGGGATTTGGCTAAACAACTAGGCAAGACTCAGATTCTAAAAAGTCTTAAATGCCATGCTAAGGAGTGGACTTTTTACTGTAGGCTGTGAGAAGCCACCTGAAGTTCCCAATCAGATGAATGACACCATCTAATTTGGATATACATGTATATAATGAACACACATGTACCCATCACCCAGTGAACAATTATATCAACTTGTGCATGAGGTTGGGCAACTTTTCATACAGTTCAGAGTAATTTTCATATCTTTTTCTATGAATTTTCTGTAGATCTGTTCTTGGCCTTTTTCATCTCAGTTTTTAGAAGCTCTTTATATATTAGAGGTACCTTTGTATTATATATCATTACACATTTCACTGTATATTTTGCAAATATTTTTTCCCAGGCTCTTATTTGTATTTTTTACTTTGTGTCTGATATGGTATTTTTACCATGAAAAGATTTTTAATTTTCATCTGATAAAATTTGTCAATCTTTTTTCTCATTGCTTCTAGATTTTGAGTCATATTTAGGAATGCTTTCTCATCCCCTGATTATAAAGGAATTCACAAGTGCTTTTTCAAATATATGCATGGTGCTTTTTTATACCTTTGATTTAAATATCTGATCTGTTGGGAATTTATCCTGGCTTATGGTGTAAGAAATGGATCCAATTTAATTTTTCTCCACATGGCTACCCAGTAATCAGAACAACATTTATTTAAAAGTCCATCTTTTACCCAGTGATGTGTGATGCCACATATAATGTATATTAATTTCCATATGCAATTGGATATATTTCTGGATTTTCTCTTTTTCCTTTGGTTTGTCTTCCTATTCATGTGCTAATATAGAATTGTTTGAATTACAGAGGCTTTACAGTACTGTAAGTGGCTTTTACTCCTAGCCCTTAAATTAGGGAAAACTGACATCTTCATGATGTTGGCCTTTCTTTCTCTCCTAGAATTGATATGTCTTTCCATTCATTAAGATCTATTTTTTTCCAAAAGAAATTTCCAGTTTTGCTCATATAAGTTTTGGACATTTCTTGTTAACTTTATGTTAAAGTATTTTTTCTCTTTTATTTTCTATCATAAATGGGGTCTTCTCTTTAATTATATATTCAAACTGTTTTTTATTTATACAAATATATGTTTATGTATAGGTTTGTAAACATATATACATACATATGCTATTAATTTTTATATCCTCATTTTATAACTTGTTATTTTATCGAGATTCTCTCGTTGATTATTGTATTTTTCCATGGATTCTTTTGAATTTTCCAGCTGTATAATCACATCCTCTCTTAATAAACATAGTTTTACTTCTTTGTTTCCTATTCATAGTTCAGTAATTGCTTTCTCATGTCTAATTGCACTGGTTAGTATCTGCAACATAATGATAAATGTTATGGATGGTAGGTACCTTTGCTCTTGACTTTAGAGGAAAAACTCTACAATATTAAATATTAAACAGTAAAGTTTTCCCATCTTTGGGGAAACTGATTTAGGGATGGTAATATATTGATTTGTAAGATTTGGATCTATCATCTTAAGCTTTTTGTAAGACATCAGAGTGAGGATCTCCATTGTATATGGCTCTATTTTCTGAGAAAAAGCCCTAGATGGAATATTTATTAGGTCCTTACTTTTTGCCAGATACTGTGCTAAGCGCATTACATGAATTGCTTCATTCTAACCTAACAACAAGATTTAGAGTTATTATCATTCTAAAATTCCAGGACAGGAAACTAAGACAATGAGGTTAAGTAATTTATCAATATCACCTAACCATTAAGTGGTCAAACTAGTATTTGAGCCTAAGCAGTCTAATGCCAGAGCTTAAATATAACCCCTATGTGATGCTGACTCATAGGATTTGGAGAGAAGCTAGTTGTTCATTGCAGTTGAAACATTGGTAATGAATTAAATGCTCAAGATTTTATAAATCAATAGTGAAGAGTGATAAGAAAAATGTTGAGAGCCAAAGAATTAAAGAAGAGACAGAAGAGGAACCCAGGGAAGAGACTGAGAAGGGGCAGGCAGAGAGATGGGAGGAAAATAAAGGAGAGAGTACATATCATGGAATGAGAGAGGAAAGAGTGTCAGGAGTGACGCAGAATTCCAGTAGGGAATATGGTTTATTTTCTGACCCTGATTCTTTATTTTCAAGTTCCAAAATTTCCCATCATGCTAATCAATTCCTGTTCTTTCACTATTTTCCAAAAAAAAAAAAAAAAAAAAGATACCTGGTATGAAATATTGCAGGATATCCACAGCTATCTTAATAAAATGTTCACAAAATAGTCAAACAGAAAAAAAAAAATCCCTTTTTCATAAGTGAAGAGTAGTACTTGCATTACCTTAGGAAAATTACAAACTTACAAAGGTTCACCTTTTGCTTAAATATATTTCAAGTTATCAGTCAAAATATAAGTATTATAATGTGCAACCCCACAAAAGGAATTTGATTAGTTAGAATTATAATCTCTAGCAGATTCTAAAATTCAATCTTTATATGTGGGGGACAGCATTAAACTCTGCAGATAACATTATCCTAACAGCTCAGGTTTCTTCCTCCTCACTGTACTCTTCAATTGCAACTGACATATAAGGAAGAAATAACCAACATAGTAATCAAATGAACAAACAATTTATCAAAAAGTTTTTTTTAATCCTCTGTAACTAGTTTAACATAGCAGTAAATATATTAGCTTTGCTTTGTGATCTTTATTTACATCATGTCCTTCTTTGTAAGATATAAAATGCAAGATCAATGTGGTTATCCATTTGGCCTTGGTTGAAAACATTCCAGTACAACACTGCCATTCATCTTCACAGTCATTTAAATGCAATTTGTTACTCAGTTTTGTGATTTAATATTATGTTTTATGGAGCTGATAGGACTCCAGAATTGCTTTCTGAATTATCCATCTTGTATATGTATATGGGAAAGCTTTTTCAAGCCCCCAAAATGAGTTCTTCAAGAGCAGGAAGGGTGGGGAGAATGAATCAATAGGGTTTTATGTTTCTGCAGAATCATAATTTTAAGTGATCTTATATCCAGTTTCAAGTAACGATTTGTTGACTATGGTAACATCTGCCATCTTGTGGCTGACTTCAGGTACTACAGAATAAACTCAAAAATTGTATTTTTACGGTAATAATAATAAGGAAGAGGGCAGGGTTTTGGTCGTTGTATTGCAACTACATTTCATGTAGGAAACATACATGTTTTTATTTAACAAACTTTTTTTGTGCCAATTTGATCTAATCATAATTTACTCCATTTTGTGTAGGCATCTTGAAAGTAAAGGCGAAAAATAAAAACAGAAAGAAAATAAAGAGAAAGAAAATAACATTTTTAAACCTGCCACAATAGAAGATATAAACAGTAATAATTTAATTATATTTCTTAAGTTGTTTCAGTTTTAGGGTGATTCCACTTTATCATTGAACAAATGCTAATTTATTCTTGAAACATAATTAGAATAATGCTAATATATTTAAAAGAAAACATCACAGATAAAAGTGAGTGTATAAATCTCCCCCTTTATTTTTACTAATGTTAAATTATTATATACATATACTTCACCATCTCTGACAGAATTGACTTTAACTGGATAGTCTCCATGCCAAAGGTAATGATCGATTTTCTGTCCTTATCTCACTCAATTCTCAGCAGCATTTGACATAGTTGACAGATCCCTCCCTCCTCCTGGAAGCACTTTCTTCACTTGGACTCCAGGACACCATATTCTTCTGGCGGCACCAGCTACATAATTTGTGAGCCCAGAGCAAGATGAAAATGTGGGCTCCCTTGTTCAAAAAGCAAGGAAAAAACGCCCTAAGGTAGTAAATTATAAAGCTTTTTCCTTTCTTCCACTGTCTCTCCCTCAACTTGTCATGTTTTTTTAAATTTGCTTTCTATGTTGTTCATAAATAAAGAAAAATTTAGAATTTAAATTATCGACATGAATTTTACCATTCAAATTTACATTATGCAATGCCAGATTTAATGAAAATATAAGAGCATTTAACTCGCATGAATTACACAATTCATATTTTGTAGTCCATGCACGCATATATATTTTTAATTTTTTCCAGAACAGTGGAAGTGCTGCACAAGACTAATCTAATTATTTTTATTTCACTTCTTGAAATGCATGCATTCTATCAATACTCTCTATTTTTGGCTTATGGATGAGAAAGGAAAAGTCTCTATGGCTTCCTCTATCTTTCCCGCTCCTTCTACATTTCCTTTTTCAGGGTGAGTGGTTGGCTAATACAGGGAAGTAATGTAAGCAGCTCTTTGCAGGAAACGACCCTCAGCAGGAAGCCCCTTTTCTTGTCACTTTAACAAAACTATATTGTAACTAACTTTTAAACCAAGCACCTCCATGCTCTACTCATCTCTGGCCCTAGCATCTTCCCTGGCCCGGGAAGATGCCACGGAGCAATTAAGCCCGTACGCCACAACTATTGAGCCTGCGCTCTAGAGCCCGCGAGCCACAACTACTGTAGCCCGCGCGCCTAGAGCCCGTGCTCGGCAACAAGAGAAGCCACCGCAATGAGAAGCCTGCGCACCGCAACGAAGAGTAGCCCCTGCTCTCCGCAAGTAGAGAAAGCCCGCACACAGCAACGAAGACCCAACACGGCCAAAAATAAAAACAAATAAATAAATTTATATATATAAAAAAATACCTTCCCTAACTGGTCAGTTCTTTCCGTAGATCAAAGAAGTAGAAATGAAGAATAAGTAATTAACAGATAACAAGATGTCTTCCCTAGCTTCCCCTTCAGTAATCTTCCAAACAAACTGTGTGACCAAGTTCTATGAACAAGATGACATCTAGAGGAAGATCACGAGTGACAAGCCTGCACACAGTGGGGAATGGCGATGACTCTGACCCTCATCTCAATGATTAACTGAGATTGCTTCCTTCCTTTCCTTTAAAACTTTCATGGCCGAGCAGAATCTTCAGAGGCGGTTTTTGGGGAACACTTGAGTCCACCGTCTCCGCAGATTGCCGGCATTCTGATTAAAAGCACCTTTCCTTTCTACCGTTTGTCAGTATGTAACTGATTCTGTACGCAGCAAGCAGCAGGACCCAATTCAATCACAGCAGTAACATAAGTAAGGAAGGATCGGATAGGGTTCTTTGGTTGTTCATGCTTCTTAGATCACCACTGCCTTCTGTCTGTTTTAAAAGCAAATTCTGGTTTGAACAGAAAGCACCGCCTCTCAAGGCTGTCAGCACCAACACCACCACTTGCTCTGTTGTCGGTGTAATATACTTACACGTACTTGATTGGCGCCTCATTGAACACCCAATGCATCATGGGTCCCCTAGAACTCTGTGCTCATGGGGCATCAGGAATATGAATGGGGTGTCAAGGAATGGCTGATACACATAATGTGTGTATCGTCTCTCCTCGCTGGCATGCTCCATTGTCCCATCAGACTTCACCTACAAAACACAAGTTCAAAGATAAAATAAGTAAGAATTGGTGGCAGCTTAGCAACCAAGTCTGGGGCCCTTCTGAGTGCAAAGCACTGTGTGCTGCACTGGTAACATGCCCATGAAACCTGATCTGCTTCCTGGGTTTCTTCCTATATCACTGGCTGCACCTTCTCAAACTTTCTCATTGGCTCTAGATATTATGACTTGGGTCAGTGCTAAGCCTTATTTTATTTATTTCTTCTTTAGCTGATGTCATCCAGCCCCTAGGCTTCAAATGTCATCTATGTGTGAACTACTCCCAAATTTGTTCTTCCAGCCCTGACCTGTCTTCTGAGCTCCAGTTGTACACATCAAACTGCCTGCCTGGCTTTTCCACTTTGATGTCTAAGGGGCATCTTATATCATCTCAATTTCCCACAAACTTCTGCCTACACTTACTATCTTAGCTCACTATTTACTAGTCACTTCATCACTTAAACACAGGAGTCTTCTTTGACTATTCTCCTTCAATTCCCTTAAATCTAAATCCAATACAAATCCTATCAGCTTTACCTTTATAATATACCTCCAATTTAACCAGTTCTCTCTACCTAGGTGGAGAGAAATCTAAGACACTATTATTTATTTCCTGAACTGTTGTAATGGCCTCTTAACCAAACTCTTTGCTTCCATTTGTTTCTCTATGGTTCCTTCTCCACATGGTAGTTGGAGTGATCTTTCTAAGAGAATCATTTCACAAACTTTCCCTGCTTAAATCTCTTGAGTGGCTTCCCAGCCAATTTTAAATAAAATCCAAACTCCTCAAAGGATCCTCAGATCATGCCTCCCCTCCAGACCTTTCATCCTACCACACTCTACCTGGTGCCCTGCGTTCCAACTTCCCTTTTTCCTTGCTGAAAACACCCCAAGCTCAGTCTCATCTTAGAGTCTCTATAATTTGCTGTTCCCTCTGGCTGGAATACCTCTCCCCTCTCCTAATCTTCAAATTGCTCACTTTTTCAGTGTTTTCAGTACTCTGTTCAAATACTGTCTTCTCAGAGTGGACTTTCCTGGCTATTCTACCTAAAATAGCATCCTTGCCCTGCTCCCCGACCTTATATACTCTATACTATTACCCTGTCATCCTTGCCCCACTCTCCAACATTGTATACTCTATACCATTACCCTGTCTTTTACTTTTCAGAGCACCTGTCTGTAACTGTACTCCTTACCCATTTGTTTACTTGTCTGTCTCACGCACCAGAATATAAACTCCAAGAGCACAGGCGCTTTGTTCACTAACTGCTGTATTTCTAAGGCTTCGAACAGTGCCTGGCATGCAGAAGGTGCCGAATATTTGTGGAATGAATAAAGGAATGCTTTATCTTTGAATCCCTGGAGGCTAGTATAGCACAATGTTTTCCTCAGTATAACCACTCAATAAATATTGTGGAAGGAAGGAGGTTGGAAGGAAGAATCTCCATTTCTCAGTTTATTCGTTCTATATAAAATGATAATTAGCTTACTTACTTCTATGTGATTGGCATCTAAAATATTATTTCAAAGTTAGATGAATTCTGCCAACATACTTAAATTTAAAAAACTTTAAATATATCTTATTATACTACTAATATGGCTAAAAACTGCTCTTTATTGGAGGGTGAATGGGATTAGGGTTTAAACTGTAAGAATTTTTTTTCATGGTCCAGGATAGGAATTGTTAGTCTTTTTGTTTTTTTACTTTCAGCTCTGATTTACTCTACTAAAACGTATATACCCAAAACATTTGATTTTCTATTTAGTTGTAATAATCTCATGGGCAAAAGTCAAAATGAGATTTGAATTATGCTTTGTTGACGGGTGACTGATTGCCTAATGAATATCTAAAAGACATTTCATTGCTTTTGTTGATAAATATGACATTGTATTTTCATCTATTATGCATGAAAACTGATGAAATATCATTTCTATAACTTTTGGAAAACAAGCACTTAGAAGACCTCTTTAAGTGCAACAAAAGCAATATTACATCTCAGTAAGACTAGCCCTGTTCTAATAGACATTCAGTAAATACATAGTGAGTGAATTTGTATGGCTTTTTCATTTGAACTCAGAATACACATGTTTAATGAAATAGCTGTCTTTTATGAATAAATTCAGAATCTGGAATGTAGATATAGATAGGTAGCTACTATATCTACCTATCTTAAAGTAGATAGGTAGATATAGCTAAATGAGTGTAGCTATAATAAAATAAAAATTGGTTTCACTTGTTTGCTTATCTTTTAGCAATCTCTTTCTGAACCACCACTCCACATTGAACTACATACCTGAAGGGATAGTCAGCTGCTTTTGGGTTAAGTTCAATAAGCATTTGTTAAATAGCTCACATCTGCAACAAGAACTGTGCAAATACTTGGGAATAGAATCATGAATAAGATACATTTTCTGTTTTTTGAGGTTCACAGCCTAGTGGGAAAACTAACAGATACCTTCTTATTTCAAAAAAATGTAAAATACAGGGCTACAATAAAGATGTTGCCTAAGTAATAAGAAAGCAATGTGGACTAAATTATCTTGAAGGACAAACAGGACAGAGTTAGGTTGAGTTAAGGTATGTGGAGAGTGTCAGAGAAGGGGGAGTCAGAATGAGACACAACACATGTGCTCTGGAAATATTCAAAATGTTCACAACAGGCAACCACTCTGAGGGTCTTAGGTATCACCCTGTAAGCAGTGGGAAACCACTGAAGGGTTTGAGGCAAGGCAATGATGTAGGATAGAGTTACCATATAGAGCTGAGCTTCTCAACACTTCAAAGTTTATACAAATTACTTGGGGATCTTCTTAACTGTGAATTCTGGTTCAGTATGTCTGGTGGGACCTGTGTTTCCTACAAGCTGGCAGGTGATATGCTGGCTGCTCACCAGTCTGTGGGCCACACTGTGAGTAGCAACATTTTAGGGAACTTGCCTTTAGGAGTACCCAATAGGGACAAACATGATAGTTTAGGTAAGAGATGATGAGAGTTTAGGCTAAAGCAGTAGCAGTCACTAAAGATATTTTGGGGGCAAATTGAAAGAATATTTTTTTAACACATTTAATGAAAAAAGTTGAAACATTCAATAATGTTTAAAGTCTTTTACAGTCAGTACACATATAACCACCACCTAATTCTACAATTAAAATTTTATTATGCTTGCTTTATCACATACCTATTCATCTATCCATCTCTCAATCCTTTCATCTATCTATCATTTTTATGTATTTCAATGTAAGTTGCAGATACCAGTATACCTCCCCCCTGCAATAAAAAAAAAAATTAAGATTGATTGAAAATAGGGGTAAAGGAGTGTGGGTTGTTTCCTAAGTTTATGCTTGATGAGGAAGAATGTAGAAATAAATTTATGGGGTGGACTGGGAGATGCTGTGTTGAGTTCAACCCAATATCACTGAACTAGAGATGACAATTTAATACATATGTTATGCGTATATACGTGTAACGTCTACAGCTCTAGTTATGGACTGGGAATCATTACCTGGTAGTTAAAATGAGAGGAGTAGATGAGAACGCTCATAGAATGTAGACATAGAAGAGAAGAGGATCAAGGATGGCATTTTGAGAAAAATGACACTTAAGACATGTACACGGGTAAATGATAAAATAAAGGAGACTACGATGGGATTAGGGAGACAAAAGAGAATCAGCAGAGGGGAGAGGGACAGTAAACATGTCCTTGTAAATCTCCTCACTGCTTGGGAATATTGTGGTTTTAAAAATGCCGACATTACACTTTATATTTATGATATCATCTATATCACATTGTATTTATACACTTATATTTAAAATGCTGACATTATACTTTTAGTAGTCAATCTCAACTTCACACTGCTTTATGTACATACCAGTGGAAGTAAAGAGCCATTCAAAGCAGATTATATTAAGTCACTTTCTCAATTCTCACTTACTGAAATGTCAATAAATGTTCCTTGTTTTGCTTGGAAAAGGGAAGGCAACTAACTGGACCCCTGATTCTCGTTTCTCAGGTGAGAGGTCCTTTTCGTGAAGGGTCACTGACCCACAGACATGTTTACAACATAGTGAAAAGTGACTTCCAAGTAATTTTAGGCTCTTAGAGCATTGGAGGTGGTGAGAAAAAAAGAGGTATAGTTTTACTTTAGATTTACGGAGGAATCTAAAATTTCATTTGATAAATTATTTTAAAAATATATTTTAGTTCCAGGTTATGGCTATTTAATGGAGAAAGAAAGAGTTAAAAAGGATGAAAAATATGAGAAGGAATTATGGATGACAGGAAGGAAAAAATGGGATAAACCAAGCAAAAGAAACAGAAGAAAAAATAGAGACAGTAAAATTAAAAGATCTTCCCAGGAGGAATAAATTTGTGTTTCATTGGAGAACCATGTATTGTCCAAGGAGGCATAACCAAACTTTTCTTATCAAGGATCAGAGAGTCAATATTTTGGCTTTGCTCTGTTATAACTATTAAATTCTGCCATTGTAGCACCGAAGCAGCCATAGACAGTAAATTTTTAAAAAGCATGTGTGTGTGTGTCTATGTTTCGATAAAGCCTTACTTACAAAACTCAGGCAGCCATCTGGATTGGGCGGCTGGCATAGTTTTTACTGACCTCTGCATTAGAGCAAAGGCCAAAAAATGGGGTCAGCAAACTTCTTCTATAAGGGCCACATAGGCCTCTAGCTTATTCTTCCTTTTTACCAATGTTTGTTTGCTTTTACAACCCTTTAAAAATGTACAAAGCATTCTTTTTTTTTTTTTTTGCTGTACACAGGCCTTTCACTGTTGTGGCCTCTCCCGTTGCGGAGCACAGGCTCCGGACGCGCAGGCTCAGCGGCCATGGCTCAGGGGCCCAGCTGCTCCACGGCATGTGGGATCCTCCCGGACCGGGGCACGAACCCATGTCCCCTGCATTGGCAGGCGGACTCTCAACCACTGCGCCACAAGGGAGGCCCACAAAGCATTCTTAACTATAGGACCTACAAAAGGTAACCGTGGGCCAGATTTGACCAGTGGGCAGGTGGTTGCCTGGCACTTGTCTAGAGCACACCTTTCTGTCTTATCTGATTCCAGTTTGACGGGAGGTATTTTACAACTCCGTGCTTTGTAAATAACTGGTACAATGCGGAATAATTTTTGTCTATAGACACGACATGCAAATTCTGTTCCATAGAGGTCCAACTGACTTCCATCACTCACTGTGGAAGAAGCTAGTTTTGTGTCTATTTGCACATTCATTTTAATATTCCAGATTTATAAATATAACTGTTTAGAGTTCTTTTTAAACTGACTGTAACATCTTACCAGTTTATCATTAATGAGTTAAAAAAAATTTTAACACACGTTCATTTTTAAATCTGTATGAGAATCATGATTTTACTTTTTTGTAAATTACCCTTTGAACACTGGCATAACCCTTATTTCCCACAACACCTCCCAGGCTTTCACTAGAGACCTCAGTGGTAGAGTGAATTTTTCCTGCTACCTTGAATCTGACCTTTTATAACTCCATCCATTCCCTGACACCTTCCTCCCTAGTACCTGGTCACTCTTCCACACACCCCTCCTCAAACCAAATTGTTTGTTTGAAAAACCATCTCCTTCTAAACTTTGACATAATATGGTCTTTTCTTTTGTATATAGGCATAATCTCACTCATAAATTTCAACTTTGGAAAGGCAAAGATTATTGAAACAATTTTCAAAAATCTTGGCAATGAAATAAAATTGAATTTAAGGCCCACTTTGACTTGGGAAATGAATAATCCCACTCCTGGGTCTATGTAATGACTTAAATGTCCATATACTTATGGACAATTATTCAGAAATGAAAAGGAACAACTGCCACTATATGCAACAATATCAGTAAACCTCAAATGCATTATAATAAGAGAAGGAATCCGGATTCAGAAGTCACACACAGGGCTTCCCTGGTGGCGCAGTGGTTGAGAGTCCACCTGCCGATGCAGGGGACACGGGTTCGTGCCCCGGTCTGGGAAGATCCCACATGCCGCGGAGCGGCTGAGCCCGTGAGCCATGGCCGCTAAGCCTGTGCGTCCGGAGCCTGTGCTCCGCAACGGAAGAGGCCACAACAGTGAGAGGCCCATGTACCGCAAAAAAAAAAAAAAAAAAAAAAGTCACATACAGTATGGTTACATTTTCATTACATTCTGGAAAATAAGAAACTATAGGGACAGAAAACAGATCAGTAGTTGCCAGCAAATGGAGGTGTGGGGAAGAGATTGACTAGAATGATACAAAAAGGAAACTTGAGTTATCATAGAACTGCTTTCCTCTTGATTGTGGTAGTGGTTACATGACTGTATGTGTTTTTTTTAATTTATACAACAGAACAGCCAAAAAAATGAAGTTATTTTATATAAATTATACCTCAATAAACCTGACTAAAAAATCTACCTATCTATCTACCTACCTATCTATCTATCATCTATCTATCCACCTACCTACCTATCTTCTTCATCATCATATATTTACTTTCCTGAAAAATCTGAAGATTTAATTTTTTAAGTTGGAAAACAATCTCTAAATATACAACTTACCACAAAAGTACTACTTAAACTGATTTAAAAATTTAAATTATAGAAATACTTCACTCTTCCTAGTTTACGGAGAGTTTTTATCATGAATGGTATGGGATTTTGTCAAATGCTTTTTCTGAATCTATTAATTTGACCATGTGGTTTTTCTTTTTCACCCTGTTGATGTGATGGATAACATTAATTGATTTTTCAATGCTGAACTAACTTTGCCTATCTGGGATAAATTTCACTTGGTTGTGGTATATAATCTTTTTATATTTTTCATTGTTGGAATCAATTTGCTAACATTTTGAGACATTTTGCATCTTTGTTCATGAGAAATATTGGTCTCTAGTTTTTTTGTTTGTTTGTTTTTTCTCATAATGTCTTTGTCTGGCTTTGGCATTAGGGTTAATGCTGGCTTCATAGAATGGATTAGGAAGTATTCCCTGCGCTTCTATCTCCTGAAAGAGATTGCACAGAATTAGTATAATTTTTTCTTTAATGTTTGGTAGAATTCACCAGTGAACTACCCAGGCCTGGTGCTTTCTGTTTTGAAAGGTTATTAATTATTGATTAAATTTCTTTAAAAGATTTAGGTCTATTCAGATAGTCTATTTCTTCTTCTGTGACTTTTGGCATATTGTGTCTTTCAAGGAATTGGCCCATTTTATCTAGGTTATCAAATTTGTGGGCAGAGAGTTGTTCATATCCTTGTATTATCCTTTTAACATCCATGGGATCTGAAGTGATGTCCCTTCTTTAACTTCAGATGTTAGTAATTTGCCTCCTTTCTTTTTTTTCTTAGCCTCAATAAAGGTTTATTGATTTTATTAATCTTTTCAAAGAACCAGCTTTTGGTTTTCTTTCTTTTTTTAAATTAATTTTTATTGGAGTATAGTTGCTTTACAATGTTGTGTTAGTTTCTGCTGTACAGCAAAGTGAATCAATTTTACATATACATATATCCCCTCTTTTTTAGATTTCTTTCCCATTTAGGTCACCACAGAGCACTGAGTAGAGTTCCCTGTGCTCTACAGTAGGTTCTCATTAGTTATCTATTTTATATATAGTAGTGTATATATGTCAGTCTCAATCTCCCAATTCATCCCATTTCCTCCCGCTCCCCCATATACAGCTTTTGGTTTTAATCACACTAAATTACCAAAGATGCCCAAATCACAATGCTCTCTCACCTCCAGCCCCTTGCCCATGTTGTTCCTTCTCTGGAAACACTCCCATCCTTTTCTTTGCCTACCTGACTCCTGCTCAACTCCCAGTGTCAGCCTAGATGCCAGAAAGTCATCTTTAACACTCTGCCATCCCAGTGCATTGTGCTCCTCCTAAGTGATTCCTAACTGTTCTATGGTTACTATTATTGTAGCACTTTTCATGCAAATTAATAATTTCCTATTACTTCTTTCACCTTTACAAGTTTCTTTTTTTAAGGGAGTCTGACCTGTTTACTATGGTACTTCTGTCACCTAACATGCTGCCTAGCACACACGGTAGAAGCTAAATGTCTTTTATTATAAACCATGAGAGAATTTTTAATTAATCTGAAAAATAATTTGTTTAAATGACAGTTCTTTATAAAAATTGATTTATCCTATGATTTAAGGAGCAATGACCATTCAGCATTTTGGCCTTATTTACCATATTTATGCTGTCAAATTTTGCCATTGGAAAATATAGTGAACAGCGAATCCTATTTGTTGAAGAAAATAAGAATAAATGTTTTAAATATAATTGAATTTTTCTTTGGTATTTATCATAATAATTCTTTTAAATCATTTCTCTCAGAGCTGCCAGGCTAAGTAGTGGTTTCAGTTAATTGAAATGATTTTAAATTCAACGAAATTACTTGATGCCTTTAGACTTATTTCTGCCAGACTAGATATCTCACATTAAAACATAAAGCAAAGCATTCAGCACAATAAAGCCAGAAATGGAATCTTATTGTTAGAGATTGTCACTAAGCACTTAATAATTTTACTTGTAATGACAGGTTAATTGAATTCAAAAAGAAAAGTAAGAAAAAATATTATGAGTTTTTAGGAATAAGTTGATTTTTAAAAGTTGATATGATATATGCCAACATCAGTATATTAGCCAAAATTTGGAGATAAAAGCTAGAGTACAATAAAAGTATAGCATATACAGTGGTTTCATTAAATGTTGAACATCTATTAATCTCCTTTCCCCCAAAGAAGCAACTCATTATGACTGGGAAACATCAGTAATTTTAACAGGCATTGGCTAAACAAAGTAGAACTCTTGGTACATATTATATCATATTTTTTTGCAAATGTAAATTTTAAAAAATGAGTTTCATTGGCATTTGGCTCGTTGCCATTTCTACTGTAGAGAGTATAGTCTCTAGAATTTACCAGTTAGCATGTGTTAGGCTATAAAAGACGATACATGCATGAGAAAAATTTTAATATTCCAAGAGTCAGCAGTGCAATAACATCAGATTTGAGGCAACCTCACATACTATTTAGTTTATTCTCTTGCACCTTTTATCAGAACCATCCTGTACTCATATTTTAGGTCTCTCAGAGTTGAGCTGTTAACTCATCCCATTATTTATCTGAAAGCAAAAAAGCCTTTCTTCATATTTCACATAAACCCCTTGTGTATACATGATGTTATTGTACTATAACACATGAGTTATATTAGCATGACATGCCCTATAGCCCTCTGTGAGTTTCAGGATGATAACTCCGCTAAATAAATAAAATGTTCCTACTCCATTATGAACACTCCAGCAGCCTGTTTCCTTCTTAGAATCAACTCCAGAGTACTGACTGCCAAAGACCCAAAAATTAGTCTACAAGTTAGTATCAGCAAAGCCAAGAGCAAACAGGGAAAATAAAGAAAACATAATAGGGCTTTTTTTTTAAACAGAGACATTTTGTTAATTTAATGGAGTATTTTAAGATAATTTTTTCCTATTTGGATTATTTAATAGATTTTTCATGTTAGAAATGATGATGATGACTTCCCTGGTGGTGCAGTGGTTAAGAATCCACCTGCCAATGCAGGGGACACGGGTTCAAGCCCCAGGCCAGGAAGATCCCACATGCCACAGAGCAACTAAGCCCGTGTGCCACAACTACTGAGCCCATGAGCCACAACTCTGAACCTGCGTGCCACAACTACTGAAGCCCACATGCCTAGAGCCCGTACTTCGCAACAAGAGAAGCCACTGCAATAAGAAGCCCGCGCACCTCAAGGAAGAGTAGCCCCCACTCGCTGCAACTAGAGAAAGCCCGTGCGCAGCAAAAAAGACCCCATGCAGCCATAAATAAATAAATAAATGAATAAATTTATACTAAAAAAAAGAGAAATAGAGTTACAGATGTAAAAAATAAACTTATTAAAAAAAGAAATGATGCAAGTACATAGTATTTTTGTTGTTTTTAGTTACCACATTTGGAAAAAAATTGTTAATTCAATGCCAATTAATTAATTTAAAAACTTTTGCATATTTATAAAAGACTCAAAATTGAAACTACTATTTTACAATATGACTCTGTAGTATTAGCTACTTTTAAGTAAATTAAATTTTTGATTAAAAATTTATATTGTATATAAACATACATATGCAAATATATATATGCTTGTATAACTATGAAAGAAGTTTCCTCATGAAGCAAGGATATTTAAAAAGATCTAAAATGACAGAAACCTGACCTATCTCATGCTTTCTCTTAATCATTATTGCCTAATAACTATTTCTCTCAGTTTAAGTTTAGAACTCTCTTAGTCTACTTTTTAATGGGTGCTGCTGAAGTCCTTGTTCTGCCTATTTCTCTTTGGAGGTAAGATCTTGTTCTCAGCTAATTAGAAAAGTACTCTCTCGAAGAACTCCCAATTCCCTGGTTTCACCTCACCAGTGAGTACCTATTATGTGCCAGACCCCGGCCAGGTCCTAAAAATTTTGTTACACTAAGCACAACTGTTCACACCACAGGAAAAAGAAAGGGCAAAACCTTAATTTGTCTCCAATTTAACCTTACAGGAAGGAAATGAAGGCTTTTCCCATGATTATTTTCTCCCCAAAGAATAGAATGTGAGACAGGATCCATACATCTGTGTTAGAAGTGCCGTGGAATTTTTCTCAGTTTTTCTCTTGTTTTCCGATCAGTTATTCTTCACATTCCTATAAGAAAATATGCACTTCCTACACAGTTTTTGTGTAGATATATTTTCTCTTCTTTTTGTTTTGTATCATTTTTGGAGGACATATTAGGGATCTGGTAACTAGCCTGCTGCCACTGTCTTAAGCTACACACAAATTTTATCTTTTGGTTTGATTTCACAATACTGAGAAAATACTGCATCAGACAGAGGAGTACTTGTAAACAGTAGCCTTTTTTAAATAGCTCACATTCCAAATTTGGGATACTTCTTTTAACTGGTCCTGAAGCTTAAGAGAAAAGTAGAAGGATTTTTTAAAAGTTAGTTGTCTAACATCATGTACCAACTGTTTAACTGTCCTTAACTGATATTAGTCAACTTGGAAGTTATCAAAGGACTTTACTCAGTTTGAATCTTGATTGTTTTGAGGACATTTCAAAAGTACTTTTAATTTTGAGATATTACTTTTTAAAAAGCATCAGATACATCAGTGCCTTGTAGTTCCTTGTAAGGATGCTGATCCTTTCTTTGTAAGACAGCTAACCACTGAAGCGTTTGATCAGAAGAATGACTGCATACTAACAGAATCACGCTGGGTGCTGTGTTTGAGGAGAGAATGTGGGTAGTATGGTCTGAAGCAGGAGACCAGTGAAGTGTCTGTTGTAATAATACTGTTAAGAAATATGGGATCTCACACCAGTGTTCATAACAGCACTATTTACAATAGCCAAGACATGAAAGTAACCTAAGTGCCAATGAATGGATAAAGAATATGTGGTGTGTGTATATATATATATATATACAAACACACACACACACACACACACACACACACACACACACACACAATGGAATATTACTCAGCCATAAAAAATGGAACATTGCCATTTGCAGCAACCTTCTCAATGGATGGACCTAGAGATTATCATACTAAGTGAAGTAAGAGAAAGACAAATATTACATGGTATCATTTATACATGAAAACTAAAAACATGATACAAATGAAGTTATTTACAAAACAGAAACAGACTCACAGACTTCAGAAACAAACTTATGGTTATCAAGGAGGAAAGTGGGGGAGGGATAAGTTAGGAGTATGCGATTAACAGATACACAACACTATATATAAAACAGATAAACAACAAGGATTCACTGTATACCACAGGGAACTATATTCAATATCTTGTAATAACCTATAATGGAAAAGAATCTGAATATATATATGTGTAAATATAACTGAATCACTTTGCTGTACACCTGAAACTAACACAATATTATAAATCAACTATAGTTCAATAAATAAATAAATAAATAAGAAATATGGGGTCTCACAGTAGCCATGGAGGGCATGAGAGGTGGTCAGATTCTAACTATATTTTGAAGGTAGAGCTTACAGGATTTCATCCGGGATTGGGTGTGGTATTTGAAAGAAAGAGAGTAGTTAAGGATGATTCCATGATTTGGGGTTTGAATAGATGGAGGGTATGAAAGGGGCTGATCTGGATAGGAGATTTAGAAGTTTATCTTGGGAATATTAAGATTGAGGTGACTATAAAACATCCAGAGGAATTTCAAGTAGGCAAGTAAATATATAGGTCTGGGGGCTTCCCTGGTGGCGCAGTAGTTGGGAGCCCGCCTGCCGATGCGGGGGGCGCGGGTTCGTGCCCCTGGTCCGGGAGGACCCTGCATGCCGTGGAGCGGCTGGGCCCGTGGGCCGTGGCCGCTGAGCCTGCGTGTCTGGAGCCTGTGCTCCGCGGCGGGAGGGGCCACAGCAGTGAGAGGACCGCGTACCGGAAAAAAAAAAAAAAAAATATATATATATATATATATAGGTCTGGGATTCAAGAGACAGAGAAGGGTCTCGGATGGAGTTATAAATATTGGAATCATTAGCATATAAATTGTTTTTAAAGCTATGAGGCTGGATAAGTCACTAGTAGAGTGAGTTAAGAGAGAAAGAAATCTAAAGACTGAGCTATGGGCACACCCGTATTAAGAGATTGGTAGGATGAGTAGGAAATAGCAAAAGAGATTACAAAGTAGAAAGAAAACCAATGGAGTGTGGGGTCCCAGAAGCCAAATGAAGAGAGTGCTTCAGGGAAGACAGAGTAACTCGACATTTCAAATGCAGTGGATAGATCAAAGAAATGAGAACTAGTGAATTTAGTGGCTTGAAGGTCATTAGTGGCCTTGCTAAATGTAGTTTCAGTGGAGTAGCGGAGTGAAAACAATACCTGAGTGAGTTCAAGACAAATGGAAAGAGAATTGGATGCAGCAAGCATAGACAATACTTGCAAAGCTTTTCCCCCATGTTGTAATGGATGTAAAGCAACGGGATAAAGCTGGATGGAGAAGTAGACCAAAGGGCATTTTTGTTTTGTTTCTGCTTTAAATGGGAAAAATTACAGCATGTTTATATCTTTGTGGGAATGAGGCAGCAGAGCAGAGAAATTGATGATGCAGAAGAGTTTCTGGATCAATTGTCTTGAGTAGAGATGAAGTGATAAGATCTAGTCCACAAATGAAGATAGAAGCATTGATGTCATACCTGTTAATGAGAAGAAAGCAGAGTAAATGGGCAGGTAGATGAGAGTAGGTGGATAAATGGATGATGGGACCCTCTGGAAATTCTTTTCTGATTGCTAAGTGAAAGTAAGGATGGGAGCAGAGATCTTGGAAGTTAGGAGAGAGAGAAGAAGGTGAGGATCAACTGGGAGACTGGGGGAGACACTGGATCTGAGGATTCTGGAAAAGTCGGAATCGAAACACTGGAGTATGAATAGGTTTTGCCCAAGGCAGTGGAGGTATGGGATAGTTGTTTGGAGCTAGAAAGCTAAAAAGATAAACTAAGACCAGTTTTTGATTTATTTATCTTACCTAATTCATTTTGGGATAACATTAGTCTACAATTTTTGGACTTGGGGAAATTCTGAGGTTGCTTAGAAAAGACAAGGATAAAAAAATGTCTGACATTTGGCATCTCTACCCCTATCATGGGAAAAACATCCAGAAAATTTGAGATGTAATGTTTTAGATATTTGATAGTTTTTTTAAAAAATTATACTAACTTGAATAGAAACAAGTAAATTTGTAGATCATTATCAAATATGTTAAATTATATTTTTTAGCATAGAAAGTTTTTAGGCTAAGTTTCAGCCTAAAGCATTTTGTATGTAAAATTAAAGTTCTAACAGTAACATAATGTGGAGGAGAATGTGTTTTCACTCTTGGTATGAAGCACATCTCTAAGGTTACTGAATAGTGTTAGTCTATGGATGGATTACCACTGCATGGAAAAAGGAATGAAAAGGAAACATAATGTTTTTTCCGACATGCCAAATATCTTGTTTTCAAATGAAGTTTTGAATAAAATGGTTTCCTAAATGTCTTGTTCTCTAAAGCAGTAAAGACTATGAAAGTGTTTACTGTGCTTTTGGCAAACAACAAATTCTCAGTACCCAAAAGCAGAGCTAACATTTTTCTATTTGGGGGAAAGGAGGCATGCAAGTAACAGGTTTAGAGAACTTTTGTTTTATCAGCTCCTGAAGTTAAAAATTCACAGCGCTATCTATACATATATCAGGCACTCTGAGCAGACTTCTTGGACCAGTAAACAAGTATACAATATAATATAATATTCTCGCCCTTTTCTGTGACAAGTTGTAAAAATTTGCTTTGAAACGAAAATCTGCTATTTCTTTCCTTGTGCCGAACAAGGCAGAACTCCGTACCTTCAATTCAAAGGTGTTTTATTTGAGCAAGGTTCAAGCTGGAATTAGATAGCTTCCCTTTTGCCTCTTCTGCTTGTTCTGAAACTACAGGAGAGACGCACGAAACCAAATACTGAGGGATACATTGCACTAGTACCACTTCAACTAAACTCAAGCCAGATGCAAACAATTCAAGAAACAATGGAGCTGAAGACAGCATACTTTTCAGGGATGCTAGGGCCATTTGTTCCCTCTGCTATAATTTATGTTCCTATAGTCAAGGTTCAGTTCTACCACAGTTTAGGCAACTCACTGGAAAAAATGATCACCGTTAGCTGCTCCAGGAGCACAGGAATTCCTTAGATGAGCACTGAGAGATTGGTAACAATACCTCCTAAAGGGCCAGGTTGCTAGGTAACAGGTTGTTTCCTTGGTCACAGTGAATACATGGAAGACCCCCAAAGGAGGCTGCAGATTCTTGGTGGATGGCTCTCATAGCCCCTCCTGGGAGGAGGATGAAAAATGTCTTCAGAAAAATAGCCTTATGAAGGCCAGAGGAACTTTATGCACCAGCAAGACATGTCTGAAAGGTAAGCAAATGAAATGCTAAAAAGTAGCCTCAAGTCATTCCTTAAGAGAAAACAAAAAAACAAACATAGGTAGTATTCCTGTATTAAATTTCATTTAAAAATGTAAAATCATGCAACCTTTGTTACTGATGATGGCTGCTTGGAGAAAGAAGCCACCGTCTCCCCTATAGCAGGCAACAGGCTACAAATGCAATTCAGGTGATCAATACTGTAACAGAGAGAGCTGGACCTCTTTCTAGTAGTGGTACATTTATAGCTACACAGGGCTCTTTAAGAGAACGAGTGTGAATTTCAGGGGGAAAAACAGTTAAGACAGACAAAAGGAAATATCTATTAGTTAATATCCATGAATTATTAGTTAATATTAGTTTGTACCTATTAATTATATTTAAATGAAATTACTAGCACAAAACAGGACTTCTACTAGATCAATAAAGCCACAAATGAGATTAAATAAGAGGGCCAAAACCCAATCCTTTTTTCCTCACTCCTAAGCGTTAGAGCTGTTACATAAATATTTCTCAAAGCACGCTGATAATTAGACAATATACAATTAGGGGGGTTGCAAGTTTCTTGAGTTTTTTTGTCCTTCTATTAGTGTTGAAGTTGGCTCTCATCTTTTAAAAAAGTGAGATTTGCACCTTCAATTTTCAGGATGAAATACACTGTGGTTTCATGAGTGTATGAAACGTACTTATAGCTCCCTAAATTTACTGCTTATAGTTAATGTAGGAATGATGCTTAGGAAGAGGTTCAGAAGCTGAAGCAGTTCTATTACAGAAGTTTTGTTTTTGTTAGCAAACTGTGTACATCTCAAGCAGTGTCCAGATGTTTTGTTGATTTTAATGTTATAAACTGTGTCATAATTAAAATTGGGCACGTGAAACAACAGTTTTTAAATGGGTAGAAGTTCTGTGAACAATTATAAACTTTATTTTTCCTACTTGCTAACACCCTTGAATACACTATACCAAGAGGAAGTTTACTTGTGAGCTCTGTGAAAAAGTGATCTTTATGATCAGTATTATTTTTAAACTAGTAAGTTTTATAAAATTATTTTAGAGACAGTGTAAAAAGTAATGGCCAGGCTACAACTTAAACTTTAACCTTCAACTTTTGAAGGAGGAAGGAAGGAAGGAAGGAAGGAAGGAAGGAAGGAAGGAAGGAAGGAAGGAAAGAAGGAAAGGAAGGGAAAGGAAAGGAAAGGAAAGGGGGAGAGAGGGAAGGAAGGAAGGAAGGAGGGAGGTTGGAAAGAAAAAGAAAAAAAAAAGAAAAGACGTTTTCTTAGTGCCAGTATTTGTTCAATCACGTTTCTGCACATCATGAAATGAGTCTTAGTCATACTACTTTCCTAACAGACTGTCACTTTCATTTGGAATTTTATTATAGTTTTGTTTCTGTTCACAAGATCTACCTAATCACATGTTGTCCTTTAGTGTCTATATTCTTCCTTTGTAGTGTTGTATGTGGTTGAATTTTCAAAATTATAACAACATAGGGAGTAGTAAAACATTCTTTTAATTTTTAATTTTATTTTATTGTTTTTTTATACAGCAGTTCTTATTAGTCATCCATTTTATACACATCAGTGTATACATGTCAATCTCCCAATCTCCCAATTCATCACACCACCACCACCACCCCCCCGCAGCTTTCCCCCCTTGGTGTCCGTACGTTTGTTCTCTACATCTGTGTCTCAATTTCTGCCCTGCAAACTGGTTCATCTGTACCATTTTTCTAGGTTCCACATATATGCACTAACATACGATATTTGTTTTTCTCTTTCTGACTTGCTTCACTCTGTATGACAGTCTCTAGATCCATCCACATCTCTACAAATGACCCAATTTCGTTCCTTTTTATGGCTGAGTAATATTCCATTGTATATATGTAGCACATCTTCTTTATCCATTCATCTGTCGATGGGCATTTAGGTTGCTTCCATGACCTGGCTATTGTAAATAGTGCTGCAATGAACATTGGGGTACATGTGTCTTTTTGAATTATGGTTTTCTCTGGGTATATGCCCAGTAGTGGGGTTGCTGGATCATATGGTAATTCAATTTTTAGTTTTTTAAGGAACCTCCATACTGTTCTCCATAGTGGCTTATCAATTTACATTCCCACCAACAGTGCAAGAGGGTTCCCTTTTCTCCACACCCTCTCCAGCATTTGTTGTTTGTAGATTTTCTGATGATGCCCATTCTAACTGTTGTGAGGTGTTGCCACATTGTAGTTTTGATTTGCATTTCTCTAATAATTAGTGATGTTGAGCAGCTTTTCATGTACTTCTTGGCCATCTGTATGTCTTCTTTGGAGAAATGTCTATTTTTGGATTGGGCTGTTTGTTTTTTTAATATTGAGCTGCATGAGCTGTTTATATATTTTGGAGATTAATCCTTTGTCCATTGATTCGTTTGCAAATATCTTCTCCTATTTTGAGGGTTGTCTTTTCGTCTTGTTTATGGTTTCCTTTGCTGTGCAAAAGCTTTGAAGTTTCATTAGGTCCCATTTGTTTATTTTTGTTTTTATTTCCATTACTCTAGGAGGTGGATCAAAAAGATCTTGCTGTGATATTTGTCGAAGAGTGTTCTTCCTACGTTTTCCTCTAAGAGTTTTATAGTGTCTGGTCTTACATTTAGGTCTCTAATAAATTTTGAGTTTATTTTTGTGTATGGTGTTAGGGAGTGTTCTAATTTCATTCTTTTACATGTAGCTGTCCAGTTTTCCCAGCACCACTTATTGAAGAGACTGTCTTTTCTCCATTGCATATCCTTGCCTCCTTTGTCATAGATCAGTTGACCATAGGTGCGTGGGTTTATCTCTGGGTTTTCTATCTTGTTCCATTGATCTATGTTTCTATAGTAAAACATTCTTAAGTATTGGGAATCTTCTGAATAACAGCTATATATGTGGTTACAGTAAAGTTCTAAGAATTTCTAAATATAATTTTGTTAATGGAACATAGAGGTATCTTAGTCTATCTTCATTGTTTTTGGTATTTTAATGTAACTTCTTATTTCTATATATCAGTGAACTCACTAATAGGTACTGAAGTTTACAAGCTTTCCCTCTAGAGAAGTTTGATACATGTTTGTTCTTTTACTTTTGTTGTACCTTAATGTGGGGACCTATTTGTGTTTCTAAGAATGCACATGGGGTTGGAACAACAGGGTAAAGCAAAATTCATAAGAATACAACGTCGCATAAGATTAAAACCTGACCCATTCAGATAGAAATAGAGAAATGATAATTTTAGTTGTATATTTTTCAAAATTACAGTTAGTTGTGCTATGTTTTTAGAATCAACAATCTAAATAATTTCAGATATATCTGTTACAATCTGGGCCTTGGATACTAAAATTTGAGGGATATCTGTAAAACACACGGTTTTTTAGAACAGTTCACTGCTATATGATTATTTACTCAATTTATGGGTTTAGTTCTGGGAAATTAATTTAGAGCCATCCCAAATTTGAACATAATAACTTGGTATACCAAATCTGCCATTCCAGAAACTAACACATTATGATACCAAATTACTTCTTGATTTCGTGAAACTTCCTTTCCGAGTACTTTATATTATCTCATCACCACCTCTAGCATGCAGATAGTAAAATCATCACCCGTTTTACAAATGAATACATTTAAATATAGACATAGAGAGGACAGGGATTCTGGATTTTAGAAGATAAGAAGAATGGTGAAAGAAGTCAAAGAGGCTGGATTGATATCTCCTTTCACCCAAATTTAATGCTCTAGAGTCCGTGGTAATTTTCCTCTAGCCAGTAACCTACGAAGTGCCTGGGTTTAGCAAGATTCCACTAGATTTGAGAACCTAGCTCAATATTTTGGGAGGAGAAAGAGAGCATTTGAGGATTTGGGGAGTGTCCTTTGCTAACTGAAAAATATGATTGAGCTTTTTCTTCCTTTCGAAATACAAAGCTCTCATGATGCAGCACTGAATGTAAATGGAACATTTAGAAATGGAATCATAGGCAATGCAATTTAGACAATGCTGGGTGTCTGTAAGGTGCCCTCTGGCCTTCTGGTTGGTGTGTGTCCAATATAGCCTCCCGCACCTCAAGAGCTCGGCTTCACCTCAGAAACTAGGCCATCTGCCACCTTCTCCTTCACTCTCCTTACAAAGCTACATAATCACCAACTTGACATTTGAATTAAACAGATAGCACCCTGTTGCAGCCGACAATTTATGAGGCTTATAAATTCCTGTTTGTAAAGGACATTGCAATCTTCCAATGAAAGGGGCTCATGAATTAATAGATTATATTATTATTGTTTTTCATCCTGCAGTCTCAGCTCACCCGATTCCTTCTTGTTGGCCATTCTACACTTTTTAAAACCAAGAATAGATGGCCAATTCAGATAATACCACCTAATTTAAAGACACTATAAGTTACTCCTGACAAATGTACAGTTTTAGCCATGGCACCTCCTCTGTGGCAGCTTTATACTACAGCATTAATAAAATTAATTTCTCTTTCATAAGGATTTAGAGTTGTAATTTATGATAACTGTTTGTTCACTGCACGCAGAAAGATTAAAAATGAGTAAACCAATATACCAACTAAACTGCAAGTCTAGCTTTATTTTCTTTTGGGGAGGGGCAAGAGGAGAGGGTTTTAAAGACAGCTTGATGTTATCTGGAATGGTGTTCTCATAGGTTCTACTACTAAAGGCTTACCTCAGTAAACAGTCAGTGCTAAGATTTACATGTTCTATTAACTAGTAAATTATTTATCTGTAGTTAAGTGGAGCAACCAGAATAAGAAAGATCAATATTAATGATTTTCCTTACTAACAACTGCACCCTAATAAATGATACAGATTTACAGTTATTTAAAGAATCACAGTAGCTTATCTGAATCTTATTTGAACCCTAGTAATTAAGAACACTTGGTCATTTACTTGTGTGACTTGGGCAAGTTATGCCACCTCTCTGGGTCTCAATTTCCTCATCTCTAAAATCAAAATAATAATGCTACCCACTTTGTTTGGTGACTGTAATGATTAAATGAGTTAATCGACGTAAAGTTCTTAGTACAATGCCTAGCACATAGCAAGTGCTCAAGAAATGTTAACTGTAAAATTATTATATTAGTAATAGTTGTCATCATGGCAATAATGTTGCAAAACAAAACAGAAAACCTTTTCACTCAGGCAGAGTCCACATCATCTTCTGAATATTAAAGGTAAGGAACCACCAGAGGTGCTAAGTGACCTGAGGTCACAGCAGTAGCTGTTTGTAGATTCCTAAGACTCACAGGTCTTGCAGTTTTGACATCAGTGATGTGTGCATTAAAGCAGATGGAGTAGAAGTTTGAGGGTGATCTACCTTTTCTTTTTTTTAAACTAAAGGATCAGAAATTATATTTCTTTGCTGATATTTCTCCCCAAAAAAGCAGACCAAAGAGAACTTCCGTATGGAATTTAAGATAGAAGTAATGGAACAAAGAAGATTTTCAGAATGTCCCAAAGGTTTTACTGCAAGATTCCAGAATACTGCCCTTCACCACTGCCCTCTGGTGTGGCGCCCAGGAAGCGTATATGAATGTGAGAGAAGGAATCCAGCCTTTGGGACCCACAAAAAGATATCACACTGAAAGAGAGTCAGACTAGTCATCTACTGGTTAGAATCTTCTCAGATCATCTGTCCTTAGCTGAAACTCTACACCAAATTCAATTCATTCCATTCTGGCAGGGAAAAAAAAAAAAAAAAGAGAAAAAGAAATAGTGGGGATGTTATTTGCGTATGTACTTGTGTTACTGAAGTTTTAATTACCTTCTATTATTCATAAATGTCTAGTAGTAGTCAGGGTAATGGCGCAAGTACTAAGTTAAACTCTCAAATCTGCTAATGTAAACTAAGATGATGAGATAATTTTCAGTTACCTGTAAACGTGATTTTACCTTGAAGCTGCTGGGCTTGGTCTTGTAGCACTACACAAGAAAAGTGTACTGAAAACCCAATCAGCCGGATCTCTCTCATCAGATATTTTGGTTATGTGAACTTATTTTTCCCCCCTGTTCTCTGCTTTAAGCAAAATAAGACCATTTCTCACACTTACGAGTCAGCCTCTCATCACTGTGTAACCACCACTGAAGTTTAGAATCACAGAACACCAGTCACTGAAGAAAGATTCAGTCATGTTCATTACCCTTATTTTCCTGATTTCATTTTGGCAGAAAATGGCTAGCATAGTTTCATAAAGACAAGTGAATCCAAAAAGTCAGTTCAACTTTTATCCTCTGTTCATCCCCTGAAATACTGTTCCATTTTGCCCCATTTTTTTCTCCCTGATTGTTGGCCAAAACTCTGGTCATAGATAGTAGGATTTACCTGCCTCAGGAATAATAAATTTTGCACAATGTAATGTTGTTCTTCTAATGTTTGTTAATTTGTTGTTATGGTAAGGTATTCCTTGGTAATGTCAAGAAACAGTATCCAAATTATTAAAGAATTGCTCAAGTGTAAAAGAACTGAAAGGCATATATTTTCTGACTTTTTCACATAATTGAGACAAAGTCCTTGATTTGTTATTTAGTAGCAGAT
Source organism: Delphinus delphis (assembly GCF_949987515.2). NCBI lineage: Eukaryota > Metazoa > Chordata > Mammalia > Artiodactyla > Delphinidae > Delphinus > Delphinus delphis. Next base: position 98,090,199 of record NC_082686.1, on the reverse strand, counting down.
GGAGGAATAATTTTCTCCTTGATAATAGGACACAGTTTTGTTTTCTTAATGGCACAGTAGTGCTATTTTTTGAAATGATGTAATGGCTATGCTCTTCTACTATAGCACATCAGTTAATGAATGAAAAATGAAAAACATTTTTACATTGTACTTCATGAAGGCAACTTCAATATACAAGAAGTGTCAGTTTCTTGTAAGTAAAATTGCTGTAGAGCTACATAATAACTGTGTCATAAATACAGAATGCTGTCTCTTAAGATTCTTGGAGTCTGAAAAATGATCCCCAAAGAGTAAAAAGAGGTCAGAAATAGATACAATTTTTAGTTTTGCTTAACATGAAAAAGCATATTTAGATATTTTTTAATTGGCTTAAAATACTATATAGCACCAATGACAGAAAGAGAAACATATAACCATTGCTAAGGAGAAAGGGAAAAGTGCAAGAATAACAGTGAATAATAAATATAGGAGAGCGAAAAAGACATTTTATATCCCAGTGGCATAACAATGGGAATACAGAGAGAACTGGACTGTTGTTAAGTGAAATGTTTGAGTATTATTTCAAAGTGAGTAAAATTGATTAAAGAACTTGAATTTTTAATATGTTTGCCACCAATTTCAGGGAAATTTCAGGGAAAATGGAAGGTCCAGATCAATGGAAAAACCAGTATGGAGTTTAAGGCTTGTTTGTGCCAAATCTGCAATGATAGCTCTACTAGGAATGATATTCCAAAATTGGGGATGACTTTCTCGTTCATATCCCATAAGCATGTATTCGTGTGTACCATTAGATTTACTTTTCTAAGATCTGCAATCTGTGTAGACACCCTTACCTTGGGAGAGAATTTGTCTTAAGTGACTGTTAGCCATAAAAAAATGTGTGTAGGACTATGACAGAATTCCTAGGGTATCATTTATCTCTCCGCTAATTGGAAAAGTTGGTGTTTATAATTTGTTTATTGTTGTTTTATACAAAGGTATTTACATTTAAAGACTTTAAGCATTTTCTTTCATTCAGCTCTTCAGGTCAAAACACAAGCAGTCAGGAGATTCACCCATTTAATTCATCCTACACCTCCGACCTGAGTGAGTCACACACTGGCTCGGCTCTCTTGAGGAACAGAACTTTTTATTCACGTTCGGACTCTGGAATATCATCCCTGGTAAATATTTTTGATTAGCCCTTTACCTAATGATAAGTTTAAAAATGTGTTTTATCTTGGATTTCACACTTTTTAATAAGTGTATAATTATAATACACTTTTAATAAGTGTATAAACTTTATACACTTATTAAATAAGTGTATTTTAAAAAGTGTATAAACTTTTAATAAGTGTATTAAACCTATCCTTGTAATTGGGGGCAAAATAAAAGGTTGGTACTCTCAGTCCCAACTCAAAGAGGCAAGGGAAAGAATCTGAGGTGGAGGAAGGAAGACAAAAGAGACCAAGATGAGTAGAAAAGATAAATGACCAGAGAAACAAAAATGGCGTCCCTTCCTTTTCCCCCACTGAGTTCAAATTCTGTCCCTAGTCTAAGATTTATCTCCTTTCTTTCTGGAATGTCCTTTGGCCAAATTTTCTCCTCGTAAACTCACCACTTCCAAGACTTCTCTCTAACACATCTAAGTGGAATCAACCAGGCCTTTTCTCTTTTCCTTCTTTCAAAATTGTTCCACTCATCCCACTGGATCAAAATGAGTTATTTATATGTCTGCCTCCCAAATTACAGAAAATGAGTTTTTCAAGCACAAATGCCATATTTTATTTAACTTCGTATCCTCAGTGTCTGACAGAGTGCCTGGCACATAGCAAGGGTACAATATATATTTGTGAATAAATGAATGGACTGAAATTCAAAATATTCAAAAATATTTATTGAACAAATGGATTAATCAATTGGTCCATCAGAATTAAAAAAGAAAAAAGAACAGGGTAAGACACAATATTCACTATTCCTTTAAGAAGAAACAACGGTCACAGAACTGCAACACACTGACAGCCTTACATAGATATAAACAAAGAAATGCAAAGGCTCATTTTCCTACAATGTCAGAAATCCCAAAATCAACCTCATAACTCCTTTCAAAAACAGACAGGGACTGGTGGTGCAGTGGTTAAGAATCCGCCTGCCAGTGCAGGGGACACGGGTTCGAGCTCTGGTCCGGGAAGATCCCACATGCCTTGGAGCAACTAAGCCCGTGCACCACAACTACTGAGCCTGCATGCCACAACTACTGAAGCCCGTGTGCCTAGAGCCCATGCTCCACGACAAGAGAAGCCACCGCAATGAGAAGCCCACGCACCGCAACGAAGAGTAGCCCCGGCTTGCTGCAACTAGAGGAAAGCCCGAGCACAGCAATGAAGATCCAAGGCAGCCAAAAATAAATACATAAAATAAATAAATTTTAATAATGGAGGAGAGCATTTGCAATGAATATTAAAGGATGGATGCAATTTTAAAAATAAAATAAGATGAAAGAGTTTAAAAAAAAGACACGTTTTTGTATAAAATTAGATGTCAATTGAAAAATGGAAACTTTATTCTCAAATACAGCTTTAGCTTAGATCCTTTCTCAGCAAGAGTCTCATGAAATAGCACCAAAAGGTAAATGGGGTGTGGCAACTACAGGAAATTTAACTTCTAAGAAATTTTTATTCTATGATAGGAGCAAGCAAAAAATTCCAAAAGCACATAACAGGTTGGGAAAGAAGCTTCCATAAACATGTAAACTGAACAACCAAGAATGGGCCAGAGACTACATTTTTCAATAATCTGAAATGTATTTGTGCTTCTTGTTTTTTTATTTTATTTAATTTATTATTATTATTATTATTTTTTATGCGGTACGCGGGCCTCTCACTGTTGTGGCCTCTCCCGTTGCGGAGCACAGGCTCCAGACGCGCAAGCTCAGCGGCCATGGCTCACGGGCCCAGCTGCTCTGCAGCATGTGGGATCTTCCCGGACCGGGGCACGAACCCGTGTCCCCTGCATCGGCAGGCGGACTCTCAATCACTGCGCCACCAGGGAAGCCCTAATTAACTTTTTAAAGTTGCTCTTAATGAGGGAGAGAGCTTTTGTTATTTTTAAAATGAAGATATTGAAATAGTTATGGAACAACTAAGGTCATTCAGTGATGAAGTAATGAAGTAAAAGATCAAAGCTAATTGATTATTAAAAAGCCACCTCTTCCCAATTTATTTTGAGACAGCTTTTCCCAAATTCTGCTTTACAGGATGCACTAGTCCCATGTGCTGCTCTAAGAATAAAAGGTTCTATGGTTTAAAAGTCCAGGGGAACACTTTGTAGTACAGACTCACAATATATGCTAAGATACTAAGGCTCAGAGAAGTCCTGTAGTAAGAGAAATGCTTAGTTCGGTTTAATCCAGAGCCTCATAAGCTTATTTAATGGTGGAAATGTTTTTCATGTTAGTATCAGTCAAACAAATGTACAGCTCAAGCAAAGCATAAACTATGCAAAATGCTGCTCTGTGAAACGAATGCAGTTGTTCCAAATATTATAAATATGACATTTCTTCAAATCAAATATTCCGGTTTCATTTATATATGTGCATAACACTGGTTAACAGAAGAATGAAGCTATGGCGTATGTATTTAACATAATATTCCGTTCTGAGTAATATGCCTTTTCGTTTGTGTTAACCTTGAAACTATCATAAGCTATGTAAAATACAGGAATTTTGATTGATTACAACCTCAGTAATAGTAAACAACATAAAATTGCCCTAGATGTGATCTTGGCACATATTCTGGTCAGTAATATACTGTCCAGAAAAGGAAGATGACCAGACCTGAAATATTTCATTCAATACTGGCTACACATTTTAAGAGCAATGTCAATAAAATGGAACTCTTCCCAAGGAGAACCATGTTTTCCCTGGATATTTAATAATTTGTAAACCATGATCTGTGAGTAATAACTAAATGACAAAGAAGATGACAACTATTACCAAACACTTAAAATAGTAGTCACATGTGGAGGGGTTCTTCTGTGTAGCCTCAAAAGGCAGAACTTGTACAACTGGACTAACTTAGAGGGATTACTTGGGGTCCATATAATGAAGAGCCATTAACAATTACAACTCTTCTAAAATGGAATGAGATTCTTTATGAGCTAGTCAATAAATATTAAAGGACAGTTTATCACAGGTGGTGTAAAATGGGTTCATGAATGGGTAATATATTTATTTCTGCTGTCATTTGTCATCAAACATAAATCAGTTGCAGGTGTTGGAGATGCAAAGTTGAATAATACATAATTTAGATTGGACTAAGATAACGCTTATGAGCGCACCATTAGGTAATTGGAGTTCAATTTGGCTGAATGTTTGGGATGGGTTCGCATTACTTGCACCCATAAAAGTAAGTGAACTATATATTGCCAGATGATATTTCTCTTCTCTCTTATTTTAAAGCTTCCATCAGATTCTTTTAAGTACCTTACTTGGCACAAGGTAGAACAAAATGACATCCAAGGAAGTCAACTGCGTTGCCCAAGAGTAAGAGAAGGTAAAGGAACAGAAGTGTGTGGTCTTTGCGTACATGCTCCTAGTGGATGTTTTTTGAGGATCACAAGACATTACTTGGGGATTAAAAACCTGTATTACTTGCAGGTAGAAAAATTTCCCGTTTCAAGACCATAGAGTTGTTAATATAGTGAAGCCACCTTTAAAAGTATATTCTTATAGCTGATTATATAAATAATAAATGTTCAGTATTAAATATTGGAAAATAGAGAAAGAAGAACCTGTAATTCAATTATCCAGAAATAGTCACTGTGACTTTTATTTCCAGTTAGTCTTTTTTTGAAAAGCATGTATATATTTCTTTACAAAATTATGTGAACAATTGTGTTTCTTGAGTTTTTTCACTTTATATTGTGAGTCTTTCTTTCCGCCATGTTATTTAACATTACCCCAAACAAGTTTTTTAAAAGTTGCAGATCTTTCCATCATAAGGATATTATTAACTTTACTTAACCAATGATCTTTGTTGGAATTTTATGGTCATGAATAACACTGTCACTTCAGTGGATGCCTTTAAGCTGATTAATCCTACATCGGTTTTTTAAAAAGCGTAAAAAATAATCTAAATAAACCAGGTAGTCTCATTAGTATGTTCACTAAGCATTTTAAATTTGGTAAAATAACCAATGTTTTACTATTCCTTTTTCATCCTATCAGATTTTACAAGTGTACTGGTGTGACAGTATGAAGAATTTTTTATCTGCAGCCCCAATATACATAATGTTTGATTTCTATAAGTAGCTTCAATAGATAAGTTGTGTAAGGGCAGAGAGTGTGCGTTTCTCTTGTCTCTTTTGCATCCCCCATAAGCTGATGAAATAATATTAGACATAATTCCTGCTGCAGTGAGTATTTATTCTTTACAAAACATCAAGTATCTTGGCTACCTTATATCTGTATTTGCAAACTTGCAGATACATTGTCTATCGTACAATTGTAATATTGATTTAAGAAAAGTTGCTTTAGATATACTCATCTGCCCATTTCCCCACTCCATTGCATTACTTTACCCACCAATGTCTTTCTTCTTTCACTCAAACTCAATTGACAAAGAGTGATTAAAATAATATCATTTTCTTTCTTACGTTTTAACTCTGCCATATCTATTTGCAGCTAAGCACTGGCTTATGTAAGAAAACATTATTTTATATTATAATGATTTATATTATATTAATTTATTTTATAATAATAAAACATTATTAGATAGTACTATTAGAGGTAAATTAGAACTTCCCTTTGGAGAACTTAGAATATTTTTCAAAGAGCAAGAAATTATGGGGAATTAGTGACATGTACACACTTCTATTTTTAAAATAGATAACAGGGGCCTACTGTAAAAAAATTTTTTAAATGAATAAATAAATAATAAAAAAGAAATTATGGGGAATTAGGAAGGAAGGAGACCAGAGGCCGTGGAGGCCATGTGTGTCACGGGCATAGAGTTCATCAGCAAAAGAAAGAGAAAGGGTTACATCAGGGGCTAACGAAGGCAGGGTTTAATTGGCTCTTAAACTTCAGTGTACGGACAAATTACCTGGAAGTGTGTGGTAAACACAGATTCCCAGGCAGCATGCCCAAATAATCTGATATAGTTAGTCTGGAGTGGGGCCCTAGAATCTGCATTTGTTAAAATTATCACAGGCAATTCTGTTGCAGATGATCTGAGGGCCATGCTATGGGAAACACTGGTTTAGGGGGCTTGGGGAGAGGCAGGAAAGGAAGAAATTTGAATAGGAAGTGAAAACTTGAGAAAGTAAGGGTGTTGGCATTTATATGCGCGTGCATGCACGTGCATGTGTGTGTGTGTGTGTAAGTGTGTGTGAGGGGAGTGGTTGATAATTGTGCAAGCACAACGAGGCTTTGGAGCACAGGTGAAGAGCTGAGGTTTAGAGAGAACTGTAGAACTGAAGAAACTGGAAGAGATGACAGAAGAATAAAATCTAGGTGTAAACTGAAAATGAGCATGTGTAAAGAGTCCTGTGGTCTCTCTCCTTCCCTGATTTAAGCAGCCAAGTCATGCCCTGAGGTCGTCACTCAGCAAACCGAGCCTTCGTGATGACCATGCTAGCCATTTATGCAGAGGCTATCATTGCTCTGCAGAGAGAAGGCACATTTTCCTTCTACAAATCATTAACAACACCCATTCTCTTGCAAGTGGTAAAAAGAATGGAGCATGATCTAGGGGATGGGAAACAGTGGAAAATCCCACCACCTCAAACCGTGAAGAAAATAGATGTCCTTTGTTTGTTGCCCTAAATTTTGTTGAAGTGTTTGGTTTTTTTGCTTTGTTTTTGGGGTTTTTTTTTTGTGAGATGGAGAACAAGTGCATTTCAGAAGCATTCTGATAAGAATGACCCTCTTTCTAGATTAGATCCTGAAACACCCATAAGACTACTTCAGTTGATCTCAGTTGCTCAAACTGTACATCCAGGAAGAGTCCCTAAGAAAAGAAAGGTTAGCTGGTGTGTGATAAACAGCAATTTCCCAAGGCTTTGATTGCCAGATAGAGACGGACTTAACTCCTCCCAGTTAAACGAAGCAAAAGAGCAAACTGTTGGCAGAATTCTTTTAGAGAATAGATTCTTTCTGTTTGAAAATCTCCCAGCAAGTTAATTCAGTCACTGCTGTTAGGAGTTACTAATCCAGGGAGGGGACAAAGAACAAGCTCAGAGATGGCAGGTGAAAGCCAACATCCCTGGGCTGCCAGATATTCCAGACTTCAGTTCTCAGCTGCTAAGATATATCTTCAATTATCAACCAGGTCTGAGTTTCAAAAAAAGAATCCAATTTAATAGAACTCCTCACAGTGGAAGAGACCTTCGGCTTCCGACTTCAAAGAAATCTTTGAAAGCTGCTTTAGAAAGAAATAATTGAAAGAACAGAAGATCGATAGAACTCAAACAAACAATACACGGCAGAGTTTAATAACTCTGGGGCATCTATTGCACAAAGAAAGCCACCAAATGGGGGGGGGGTATTAAAGACAATAAATCTCCCCAGTCAATTAGGTGATGGTTCCAGTTTTTCCAGTTCTACAACTTTTAACTCCAATCATCCTAATCAATGAACAAGATCATTTCCTAGCACAAGGATATTTTATTTGTAAAGTGATTGGGACACTACCACCTTCAGGGGTAAGTGATTCCCTGGGTGGCAACATTACAGTTTGTTATGAGAGAAATGTCTAAAAGGACAGGTTAGATTCTTGGCTTCCACCTGTGCCTGATGAAAAAACTGATGTTTTTGTCAATAATGGAATATTGGACTGTTGCTCTTATCGCCTTCCATAAATCCTTCACAAACAGACTCATTATCTCCCATCACAGTCCAGATGAACTTGCCACAAAAGCAAAGTTTGTTCCTGATACCTTCAATATCTTTTCTATGCTCTTTTCACCTTTGAAATTAGGGGAATCATGAATTCCAGAAAAATGAAGTTGGGGGGAAAGGGGTACAAATGGTGCCAGGTCTGACTCAAGAAATACAATATATTAGAGTTTGAAGGGAATTGAAATCATTTAGTTTAGGATTGCTGTCAGGGGCCTTGGTTGGCATCAGAGCTGAAAGAGGTTTGCCTGGGGTAGCATGAGAAGAGTGTAGGGGTCTATGGCAATAAGAAGCCTATGTTGGTGTAAAAGTATTAGAAATCAGTATTTTTTATAAAACATTATCAACTTCAAACATAATTTCTCACCAAATTCAGCCCTTGATGGGCCCTTGATGCTAGTCTTCCCCATATTTTTGCAAACTTGGAAAACCGAGGCTCCGAAAATTAAAATTAATCATCTGGAGTCACACAAGTACCTGCTACTTAACTCCAGACTGGAAACAAGATATCCTTTCCCTAACCCTGGAAGTTATGTGCAAACCCGATTTGGAACACAATGCGGTTGGAAAATAGTAGGAAATGAGTTTGGAAATGGAGATTGGGATAAGATAGTAGAAAACCTTGCCTGATGAACTAGGCTTTTTCATCTTTATTTGGTAAGCAATAAGAAACCTGAAATGTTTTGAATATGTCAGTCCTGTTGTAAAAGCTGTGTTTTACGAGAGCTGGGTGGCAATTTGTGTCATTTATGTTGAAGGAGAGAAGACTGCAAACCAGGAGATCCAAGAGAAAGTAGTTACGGTTCAGGTAGCAAGATACGAGGGTCTGGACATTGAAAGGGAAGGGATAGGTTCTCAAGGGGAAAACTGGTAGGACTAGGTGGCTAATTGCATTGAGAGACAAAAGAGAAAGAAAGTCAGGAGTGACTTCATAATCCCTAAAGAGAAAATTATATGAAAATTAAAACCATTATACTGATGATTTTTCTCACTTGCCTGGGCTAGAAGTAATTTATGTAAGATTAAAAGTTAACTCTACATGTTGACTTTTCCGAACAGTTAATAGAGGTCATTCCTCCCCTTTAATCACTCTAGAAAATCATCAAATTATCTCTGAACCTCAAAATATTTGCCCAGAATTAAAGAGTCTAATAAAGAATACAGATATTATATATTTTAGCCAGGACATTTTTCCTAGCAATGTGCTAAACTGCATTTAAAAAGAAATCTATAGGTGAGAATTTAAGCTAAAGCTGACATTTGATCCTCTGTGGAAACCTAGACCATAGATAGCAAACTTGTGAACAATTTAAATTAAAATAATCTGCAACCCTATTTTTTTTTCTGATAACTGTATTCACTCTACTGTAAACTTAAAAAAAGTAAAACAGATGGAAAAGAATAAACTTGCTGATTTGTTTGCTATTTCCTCTCTCTTGTATAACTCATCCTGTGATGGGAGGGCCTAGGAAGTCAGCCCATCAGAAATGCCACAAGGCTTCCTGCGGCAGGAAGAGAAACAAAGGAACTGGGTGGCTTAAATATTTAACAATCAACTCGTGATTAATTTACTCTTGTCATACCTGCACATCTGATTTAGTGTTCTCAAATCAGAGGTTTCACTTTGTTTTGTTTGGAAGACATGAGAGGAAAGTTATTCAGCAAATTTCAGGGAAAATGATTTTCAACAATTAGAAAGTGTACAAAGTGGTCAAGTCCTGGCATCTTTTCTGTTCCCATCTCTTCCCCAACCCAGTTAAGGCAGGCAAGCAAGAGTGTGTTAAGTCGCATAAATACATTTTGTTACTGCTCACACTATGTGGGCCTAAGAGTCCAATCCTGTCTCCCTCAATCCAAATATCTAGTGGAAGTTTAAAACAACCGGCCAAGCATCCAGTGAGGCTGTCAATCCTGTCTTCCTAAACCTACTTCCAAGATCTCACCTTGTGATTTCTGCTCAGGACCCTCTGCGGAAGAGTTGTTCTTCAGACAGGAGTGTACCTTGCCTCCACGGAAAAGAGTCCTTGAAAAAAACAAATGGGAAACATGGCTGCAAGAAAACTGGGAGGACTGCAAGGTGAGAACATAAAAACAGAAGAAGAAAAAAAAAGCCTATTTCCCTCATTGATTAAATTACGACACTTTTTTTTTTTTTAAGGGTATTTGCCAGCATAAACATCAAAACTTTAAGCACATCTTTAGAACTTTCTCTGAAAATAGTGGTGTTTGGGCTCTCCGTCTCTTTTTCCATCCCTTCTCTTCATCAAGACTTGCTACTTATTTTCTAATCTTTATTTTATCTTGATATTGCTGAACTTTGGAAAAAGTTTAAAAGAATTGAGAATGAAATTGGGTTTTTTTGATAATAAAAAAGTCAAATATTGAACAATAATCCTTATGAGAGAATTTATGATGTAATCTTGAATCCTTTGAACAATGCAGTAAGCCAAAATTTTTGAAGACTCAGGGCAGCCAGTTGGGTCTGAACAGAGCTATCCTGGAACAAATCAAACTTTCACCAGTGAAGGATATGAGCTGTGGTTTCTTGGTGCTGAAAATGACTCCGCTGGCTGAGCCACTGGCATTGAAACAGTCCCTGTAGTTAGCCCGACCACTACCAATCTATGGGGCTGCCATCACTCAAGCTTCTAATTCCAGTTGGAGCAAGTCATGTTTAAGCAGAGGACTGAAGATTTAACTGGGAAGATTAAGCCATTGGTAGCAATAAAAGAATAAATCAACTTCTTTATAGCAGAGTAAGATGTCAATATTTTTTCTTCGAAGTGATCAAATTGTACGTGAGGATTTTAGGAAATCTTCCCCAAATGAGACTTACTGGGATCTCCTGTTGCCCTTTTTGTTTTACAGATTGATCTTGTATGTTGTAGGATTATAGAATTAGGGCGTGGGAAGGAGCTTCAGGGAGGGTCTGGTCCCAACTCCTTCCTTTCAAAAAGGAAAGGAAAGTTTAGAAAGAGAAATGATTTGCCCAAGGTCACACAGCTAATTAGCAGAAGACAGGAAAATAGAATATTGTTTCCCAGTACAGTGTTTTCTTTCTAAAATTAATTTTAATTATTCTTATATAATGGATGGATACATTCTACTCTTTAAAAATTTAAACAATGCTCCTATTTATTTATTTGAAAAATTTAAACAATACACTTAAAACTTTGACCTCCACTCCCAGGATTCTTTTTAGAGGTAATCATTCCAGTGTATACATGCATTCGTTCTTTATAGCTGTCATTTAAACCATGGATATATTGTAAAGGCCAATGGAACCTTCCTAATAAACTATCATAGAAAGTTTAACTGGCCTTTAGATAACTATACTGGCAGAGAATGGCTAAATAAACTTTAAACTATCACAGAAAACCTTACTGGGAAATAGTGGTCAAAAAATTCTATTTGAGAAGGTGATATTTAATGTAGAAATGATAAATATAATATCTTAATATTTCTTTGGTTTTATTTTAAATTAAGACCTTTTATATTTTGGGAAAATAAAATTTAAAGTAACAAATTTTATAATGTTTAATGTCTAAAAATATTAAGACCTTATCTTTTTAGATAGATATCGATATTTCCCTAAAATAGTAAATTATTTTGCTTCAATTTTTTAAAAAAATGTCATTTTATGCAATAATTTCTATTCACAGAAATTGATGGTAAAACTTTGGAAACAAAAATTTAAGTTGACTTTTAGCAATAGAGTTTACAAGAGCAATGCTACCACTGAGAGTGGTTTTAATTTCCTTGGGATCAAAGTTGGGGCTTCCCTGGTGGCGCAGCAGTTGAGAGTCTGCCTGCTGATGTGGGGGGCGCGGGTTCGTGCCCCAGTCCGGGAGGATCCCGCATGCCGCGGAGCGGCTGGGCCTGTGAGCCGTGGCCGCGGAGCCTGCGCGTCCGGAGCCTGTGCTCCGCGGCGGGAGAGGCCACAGCGGTGAGAGGCTCGTCGTGTAAAAAGAGATCAAAGTTGACTGATGTTAAAAGTAAAAATAAAATACCCACTATCTCTGAAATATGCCAAGTCATCCTTATGTATGTATCCCAGGTTATTTTTAAATAAAATCATATTTTCCATCTTTTGAATGATGGTATCTTACTCTGAAATGTATATAAATGTGATTTCTGAGTATTTCCAAGGAGGCTAAAGATAACTAATCATTTAAAGCCAAACAGAACTTTACCTCCTCTACTTTTTACCCCTAGAAGTAATTTACCCCTAGAAGTTTCAGAATCTGTTTGAGGGTCTTTCCCTCTCTCCCTGATACACCGCCCCCCCACCAACCTTGTGTGTAATTCTAATCAGGATCCAGTCAGGATCTTCACCTTCCCTCCCTACCTTGAGAAGCTCTGCAATAATTTTGTGTTTGGATGTGTGAATATTTTAGAAGACCAAAAAACAAAATAGTAAAAACTGCTGGTTTAAATATACAACACATATTAATTTAATAACTATTTTTAAAAGTTGATAAAGCACTTGCTTTTTCTTTTTATTTGTTTTTCCTTCAGAATTTGAACCTTTCATTTCAGGATTTGGGGGACCCTTATCAAGTTGCAAATTTTAACAGGATTCTTAGAAGACTAATTCGAGTTGAAACCCTCTGGTTAGTGGATAATTCACTGGTGGATTTAAGTGCCGCAAGATTGCCAAGGTATCTGCTCCCTAGCATGTCCAATTACTAAGTTAAAGTGAAGTCTTTGCTCTATGGGTACGTGACCATTGTCTGTTCATACTGTGGCTCCTCGCATGTGGTCAGGTCTTAGTGAGAGTGCTAAGCGATGCCTGGGCAAGGCAAAAAGGGAAATTTATAAATCAAAATGTCACACTTTAGAGGAAAAAATCTATTCTTTGTCAAATTAATACTGTTATTATCAATTATTAAGGGAGTAATTTGTAATCATAGAACATATTGGCAGAAAAGCCAGCTGTGTTCCTTGCATTGTCAACTGGAAATACAATTACATTATATATACATTATCATTCTAAGTTAGTGATTTTTTGTCATATTGTCTGAACACTTGTGGGGAAAGACTCTACAGGTAGTTGACAAGAGTCTTGGCTTCAGGGTCACATTCTAATGGAGGGGTAGGGGTTGCCAATCAGAACAGTGACAAAAACAAACTAAAAATTTTAAAATTTATATGGCCTCCTTGATATTCCAAGGACCCTAAGCTACTGAAGTTAAAGATAATCTGTCTCTTTGCTCAGGATTGCTTGAGAACTCTGTGGCGAGCTGCCCTTTGCTTCACCAGGCAGATGGGTAGCTGGAGTGAGCTCTGGTAGCCATCAGAGAGGCAGACAGAGATTCTCAGAAGAGAATTAGGAGATGAAGGAAATCAAGCAGCCACAAGAAGGAAGGGTAAATCCCAGAGCAGGTTAAGATACATCTCTGAGCTGGGCTGAGGTAGGGCAACAAAAAGAGATCATCGGGGGTGGGATGGGGGGGTGGGAGGGAGACGCAAGAGGGAGGGGATATGGGGATATACGTATACATATAGCTGATTCACTTTGTTATACTGCAGAAACTAACACAGCAATGTAAAGCAATTATACTCCAATAAAGATGTTTAAAAAAAAACAAACAGATCATCATAGTTGCACAGGAGAGGGAAACAGTCAGGCAGACAGAGGAAGTGTCAGAATATGCAATGGTCCCTGGGTATCTTCGGTCATATTCAAAGCCCCTTCCCAACTTTAGACAGACTTGGATAGCATTTGATTTTACTAATGTTCTTTTCAAATGACAAATTTAAAAACACCTAAATAAAAAATTTCAGAGGAATCTTAATATCACTGCCACCTTAACTTATTCAGTTACTTGATGTTAATTTGTTCAGTTTTTTTTCTCCCCAGACTCTCTTCTAGGGATAAAATAGTGATGCATTAGTTATATTTTTCTAATACACATTTAAATAAACAGACAACAACGACGAATTTTAACAGTAACATAGCCTACTTTGGAAACACTGAACTAGAAGACCATTAATTTGGAGTATGTGAACTTGACTTGATCTAGATCAGTAAACTTCCAAATCTTTGCTATCATATAAAAAAGAAGAGAGAGAGAGAGAAACTCCAGTGACTGAATAAAAGATTTGACCGGGTTTTAGTATTCTCTAGATGTATTCTTTTGGCCTTTCTTTCTTTAGAAATAGGATGTGTCATATAAAATTATATAATTGCAATTCAAACTTTACAACTGTCCAATCAGTGTATCAAGAGCAAAGAAAATTGATGCATGTATATTCATAGCCTCCTTCCCTTCTGCCCCAGGTGAAAAACCACACTTGGTTTGCCACTCGTCTCCCCTAACATTATCCGACTAAGGATCTATGGTAGGGTGAATCTGAGAGGCTGAGAAAGTGGCAGGGTATACACTGAAAATGAGAGAATGACTAGTAGATGAGAAAACAACAGATTTCAAGGAGGACAGAGAGACAGGATCTGCTTGGGCTGGGTTTTCAATTAGAAATTGCAATAGTACTAACGTGCATCTAAAGATTATGTATAGGGACTTCCCTGGTGGCACAGTGGTTAAGAATCTGCCTGCCGATGCAGGGGACATGGGTTTGAGCCCTGGTCCAGGAAGATCCCACATATCGTGGAGCAACTAAGCCCGTGTGCCACAAATACTGAGCCTGCGCTCTAGTACCCGTGAGCAACAACTACTGAGCCTGCATGCCCCAACTACTGAAGGCTGCATGCCTAGAGCCCGTGCTCCGCAACAAGAGAAGCCACCGCAATGAGAAGCCCGCGCACTGCAATGAAGTGTAGCCCCCGCTCGCCGCAACTAGAGAAAGCCCGCACGCAGCAACGAAGACCCAACGCAACCAAAAATAAAAATAAATAAAAAATAAATTTATTAAAAAAATAAATAAAGATTATGTATAACCTAGGAAAGAGTGGAAACCTAAAGTTATCAAAGATATGATTAAAAGACCGTAAAATATCCATATGGAGAGGGAATGTTAGAAAACAAGAAAAATGATAATAATGGATGTGAAAAATTACAATGAAATCTGGGTGGGTTCAAACTGAATTTGTGTTTTTCATGCTGCTTTGTGGCTGTCCTTTCTCTGTTTAGCACCATATTTACCATTAGCAATAATTATTTACTAAATGTCTTTGTGGGGTATGAGGTTCATAAATAAGTACCCTGTCTCAGGGTATTAAACCTCAGCTTATAAAGGAATTTTTCCTTCAGGTAAGGTTTCAGTGATAGATTTGGAATTATTGTCTCTACTTGCATGGTTTTATACAATTACAGTTTTAAGGCAAAAATATGAAGAAGCATTATCTGTCAGGAAAATGTATTCAACCTAAATGCCTAACGCACATTTCTTTTCCTAAGGATAGCTTTTAGTTTTCTTTGGTATAAAAAGGCCTTTTTTTCTGATTTAAAATGCTATTTCTCAATATAGAATTTAACTACAGAAAAGGAGAAAGAAAGGAAAATAATTAGAATCTCACTACTTAGGGGCAATACTCTTCAGAAGTTATTATGTTTCTTTGGGTGAACTTTTATATTGCTGAGATTACATGCAGCTCTTCACTCTTTCATTCAGGACTTATTGAGAATCCACCATGGACCAAATACAATGCCAGGTACTGAGTGTATACATTGGGAAAAGAAACAGATTCCTGCCCTACACAAGCTTACAGTCTTATATATCTTGCTTATTTTCTCTTAATATTTTAATATACATATTTCTCTTTTCTTCCCAACCACATTTGTAGAAAATATCACTGTCACACCTTTGAGGGGCTATGGTCTAGGTGAGGCATGCTGGTGTTTTGCAAGATTTAGTGGTTTACCATCCTCTTTAGGAGACAAATGACAAGATGTTTATATTTTATATCCAGCTGCAGAGTTTTAAATATGAACAAAAACCATCTCACATCTTTCAAACAATTGCCAAAGATACCTCAGATACAGCATTTATCCTTGGCTGAAAACCATATTGAGACTCTGGCTGGGCTCTCCAGTTTGCGGTGCACGCCATTGGAATCCCTTATGCTCAAGAGGAACCCTTGTGAGTTTCACCAAAACTACCGGAAACGGTGAGGCCCCAAACGCCTTGTCACCTTTTGTACTTCATTGAATATTATACTTTTAACAGTTGTTCCCCTCTTAATTAAATCTGCTCAGCAAGTATTTATCTTATTTACTATGTGTTGAACTTTTCATGCTTCTAATCTCACCTAAAGAACTTTGAACTGATTTGTGTGTGTGAGTTTAATCTTTAATACACTCTTCTCTCAGTTAATTTATGACTGCTGTACAAACTTTAGGCTCCTCCTGTAATGTGACTTTACATACACTAAGATGTTTCATTTTAGACTTTCAAATCCTATGCATTTTCTCTCATACTGTTTAATAGATACTATATCTTTTTAAAAATTTCTAAATATAGGTTCCTATAAAGGTCCATATGACCATCTTATAAATTGTTTATTCTCTGGCTTTGTTTTCATCCCTTTGGGCCACAAGGGCACCATTAATTATGTGAATACAAAAAAGTAATTGATTTGATCTACTCTAGTGGTGGAAAGAGCTGGAAAACCTGCCAAGAATAAACCATTTTTATTTCTTTGTCACTACTGGGAACATTCTTAATGATAATAATGGAATCTAAACAACGTTGGAGTGTGCACCAAGTAATATGGTAATATGGTAATATTTATCTCCAGCTAATTCCCAGCACCACTATTAGTGTACTTACAGGAATTAAAAGGGTGAAAACAAGCCACTGAATTCTAGAACCTATATTTGCCCCCAGATGTCCACAAGTCATCTCATCTCTCAGTGTGAATCCGTCATACAGAGCCTTAGATCATCTCTAGACTCCATTTCCAGTCTATGATTATAGTGCTTCCTCCACATCCAATTTCAACAAAAGACAGTTCTCATTACCTTCCTTTCTCACACTGCCATTTTCCCAAGACAGCAACTGTATTCCAGAGGCCTGTATAATATTAGACTCTTCAACCCGTGATGAACAATGAAAATTGTCAAAGTAAAAATTCTAATCTCTGTTGGTACTACATAAATCTCATTACTGCCGTTGTCTTCCCTCTGATGTAGTCTGAAAGCAAAATTTCATATTCTGTGACAATAAATTCTCAAATTGCTTTTACATAAGTGAAAACTAGCAGCACAGTTGCTTTAATATTGAACTAATATTTAACCATAATCATGTTTTGAAGTCTAAAATTCTATTTCCTACAGTCAGAGGAGATTTAGCTGGACTTTTCAACATTATTCATAAAAAAGCACACTTCTAGTCATAGAGATAATTTATTAGTATTATATTTCAGTTTGGTTAATTTATATGTGGGATTTTAGAAAACACCTTGGTCCCAACTCAGTCACTTGCCTCCCTTCAAAGAATTCCTTGTAACAGTAGTGTTAGATTAATTATCTGAAATCTGATATGCCCTGAGGTCTCACTATAAATCTGTCTTCAGAATTCATGATGTGGTATAGAATTATGTGAGAATGAGCGATATAATGAGGTTTTCCATTTTCCTAGTATTCACTCTATTGGATTGAGTCCAAAGTGGATATATACTGACACTCACGCTATAAAAAGCCAGGTTGTATTGACTGAGGTAGTGCAGGGTTGCTTTAAACAGAAAGACGTGGTCATTTTAAAGTATGAGGGAAGGATTTAAGTATCCACTCCTGCTAAGGAACTAAGCTGAAGTCCCAAGTTCATCCAAATTTGGGTTTAGTTATCTAGCCAAAATTCCACAAGAGGATTATAACAGCATTCATTTTTGTCACTGTCATTCATTTTGTCATTTTGCCTCTGTCGAGGATTTAGGCCAAACTTTCAATGGCCCTTTACATCACGATCAGAATTATTTAAGTATAAGCTTTTCTTGATCACTGACACCTAGAATTGTGACTGTCTTTCCCTTCCTCCTTTGTTTCAGATCCTCCAATAAGAAGACAGCACAGTTCAAAAGAGAAAGGACTTAACGATAGAGTAGGTGGAGGGCAGTCCACTTTCTGGGACACCCACAGGCAAACTCTTCTACCATTCTTCAGAAGTCAGTGTTATCTTAGTTCACCATAGTTTGACTTTTTAAAAAGAAAGTGACTAGGAGTTCCTGCCAGCTAAGTCTGAACGTTGGAGCCAGAAGACTTAGCTTTTAATCTTTGCTCAGTCACCTACAGGCTTTATGATCTTGGATAAGTTACTTAAAATGGGGGATAAAAACTAACTTGACAGAATTGTTGTGAGGATGAGATAATGTGCAGAAAGCATTTAGAGCTAAGAAAGTCATGCAGCCAATGGGAGCATTCGAGGAGGTTGGCACCATCATTAGTTGACTCAGCACATCACCTGAGAGGTTTCAGCATCTTTCAGCCTGGGCCAATGCCAGAGCCATGCATTTCCTCTGGCCTGAGCCCCCAGAACTCCCCAACCAGGAAAGCTGTCCACTTGAAAGAAAATGCTGCTTTGTAACACTGCTAGGCATACAACTACTGTTTAACTCGGTTGACATGAAAGACTGCTTCCTGAACCTGGAAGTGACTGTCTAAATTGGAAATGTGAGCTTCAAAAATGCTCTCTGTTGGGGCTTCCCTGGTGGCGCAGTGGTTGAGAGTCTGCCTGCCGATGCAGAGGACACGGGTTTGTGCCCCGGTTCGGGAGGATCCCACATGCCGCGGAGCGGCTGGGCCCGTGAGCCATGGCCGCTGAGCCTGTGCGTCCGGAGCCTGTGCTCCACAACGGGAGAGGCCACAACAGTGAGAGGCCTGCGTACCGCAAAAAAAAAATGCTCTCTGTCAAGGCAAAATCACTCAGCACAAAATTATTTCCCACCCCTTCTTACAACTCTCAGCCAGAATTCTTCCTTAACTATCACTAAACAACTTGGACTTGCTTTACTCTAAAAAAAAAACCCCCAAAACTTTTAACTTTATAATGTGTACATATATTGTGACCTCATTCTTTCTCTTATGGTTAGTTGGCTAAATCCACTCATTGATTTTTTTTTCTTTATAGGACTTTGTAAAAACTGGAATGACATTCTTTTATAAAAACAGACTATGCAGTTCCACTCCTCTGCTCAATACTTAGAATCTGCTGAACTATCTAGTAGCTCACTGAGAGGGCAAGCTATGGGAGGGTCATCACCTCAGTGAACGTGAATAATACTTTACTGTAACCTCATTGCAGAGACAAGGAAAACAGAATAAAGTGATAGCCACTCATCTTTCTTGTAACAATAGGCAAAGTCTACTCATTTATAAAGAGAGTAAGTGAAATACAATGCTTTTGTTCAGTATAGTTACTTTTATTTTTTCTTTAACTTTTGCTTTAGAGTGTTCTCCTGTTTGCCAAACTTAAAAATGCTGGATGGGATCCTGAAGCTACCACAAGACACTTCACCACCAGAAACCAATATTTTTTCCAAAATATGTATTGTGTCCTAATGCTATCTGTATAGAAAGAAAGCAATCACTATTGTCTTTAAAAATTAATAAACAAGAAATGCATGACTAAATATATATATATCCATATATATATACATTATGTATCTATGTATATTGATTTCCTTTAAACCAATTACCTCGTTTTTTTAATTCTATACCCTATCAATCAATAAATTTTGAGCACACACATTTTAAATGATTTAATTTATTTTATTTTATTAGTTAATTTAGTATTTAATAATTTTTATGTAGAAATTATATACATAAAATACTATATAAATATATAATATATATTTTAAAATATAAAATTAGAGATTTTTAAATGATGGGATAAAAATTTAACATGAATAAGGGCTCTAAGATTTTCCCACGCTCCAGGGAAAAATAAATTCTCAAATTGGTGGACGCATCTGGTCCACTCTCAGGACTATAAGCCTGAGTGTGCTTGGAGTGTACTGCTTTAAATATCTGAACGTTATCAAAAGGAAAAGGGACAACTGGAAGTACCTTGTACAATTTTCAGCCACATTCACTGAATTCTTCATTTTAAACATTCTGTCACTTATTAGTGATTTTCTCACACAACAGAAATTTAAGCCTTATGTTATTCATTAAATACTCAGAAAGTAAACAATAATGATAAAGCTTCTTTTTGATCAGAGAATTTCACAAGTGTGATTTTAAAATTGCCTTCCCTACATGCTAATAAAGAACACAATTCAATTTAATTGCTTTCAAAATTTAGAGAAAGGTCAACACCCAGATCAACTTATGACCTTATATTTGTCCTTATTTATAAAGACCAACTTAGTTGCAGAACTAAGGTTTTCCCAAGATGGTTTATCGATTAACTAGGGATCCTAGCATGAAATAAATAAAATATTTTCTGTATCCTTCTGCCAAGAGTGAATGCTGCTTGTAAAATTATATAACAAAGATTCTAACAACACCAAGACACAGTTCCTTTCCTCAAGAATCTTATGAATGATTGAAGACAACACACACATAAGACCTAAAATTCAATGAAATGTGTTATGAATATCTATTATATGAGTAAGTGGAAGAGATTTAATTGTAAATTATGGAAAGCTATCTGAGATGGATATTGAAGAAGAGTAGACTTTTCACAGGTAGCAGGTAATAGCAGACTCTTCCAGACAGGTGACACAACATGAAAAGGGGCACAAAGACCAGAAATTGTATGTGAGTTAGGAATGGGCTGGCTGCAAAAGTCAGAGAAGCATATTGACAATGGGTTAAACAGTAATATTAATAAAAATAGCTATAATTTTTGAACATCTACTATGTATCAAGCATAGGACAGATACTATGTATCCATTATTTAAATCCTCAAAAAACTATGAAGTTGGAGTTATTCTTATTTCCTAGGCAGGAATATCTGAGGCTCAGAGAGGTTAAGTAATTTGCTCAAGGTCGGTGACACAAAAGGTATGTCACACAACTATCACATGACAAAGCCAAGATTCAAACCCTGAACACCTTTCAACACTCTTGCTGCCTCTTCTAATAAT
Organism: Delphinus delphis; assembly: GCF_949987515.2. NCBI lineage: Eukaryota > Metazoa > Chordata > Mammalia > Artiodactyla > Delphinidae > Delphinus > Delphinus delphis. Next base: position 98,069,332 of record NC_082686.1, on the reverse strand, counting down.
TTGGTTCTAATTTTAAAATTCAAGATGGTATTTTTGTGTTTCCAGGGACAGCTTCATCTTCCATAATCCATCACAAATCCTAGCATTTAATCATAATCAAGGATTCACTATTCCTTGAACATACCTTAAACTTCCCTTGTTCAAGTTTTTGCTTCTTTCTGCAATACTTTTCCCTTGAAGGCACGCCTGAGAACATATTTTCTCCTTTCAGTGCTTGCTTTGGATTGTATTTCCTCCAAAAATCTTCCCTCATCTTTTCAATCAGACCTGTTTCCTCTGCAGTTCCAAAGTACTTTTTAAAAAATATTGGTCTTATGGTATGTTTTCTCATTAATGCCTCAACTTGATTAAAAAACAATTTTTAGATGTTGCTTGCTTCCAGAAAAACAGGGCCTTTAATCATGATGCAAATAAGAAAGTGGGACACATTTCATTTTAGATGTTTACACATGTAACCTTCTGCCTCTCTAACTCAGGCTGGGAAGACGTTTTCAGTAAAGGCCCCGAGAATAAACATTGTAGGTTTTCTTGGCCATATGGTCTCTGTCCTAACCACTCAACTCTGCCATTTTTAGTGCAAAAGTAGCCATAAACCACATGTAAGTGAATGGTGTGACTGTGTCCCAATAAAACTTTTGTTTACGAAAGTATGTGGCAGGCTCTAGTTTGCTGACCCCTGCTCTAAATTTTAAGGTCATGTGCTTGATTGTTTTACTTGTTATCAGTATTCACTGTCCTCCCTGGAAGAAGTATATACTTCTGCTACTCCTTGAAGTCAGATATGTCAAGCAACTTGATCTGGCTAGTGAAATATAAGTGAGTCTGACATATGTCACTTATAGGCAGAAACTCTGAGAACCAGTTTGTGCTTTGTCACACTTTCTTTCCTTGGGCCACACCAGCAGGCAAATTTCCATTTAAAGGCTGCTCCATCAGTCTAGGTCCTGGGGTGAATATGATGTGGGGCAGAGCTACAGTCATCTTACATAGAATTCCATTTGATGCTGTACCATAGCCTAGCCTTTCCCAGCTAATATAGCTCCTTAAGTTTAGGGACTGCAATTTAACTTATTCAATGGTGTGTTTTCGCCCCCCAAATAGCAGGGTAGGCATGCAAAATGTTGAATAAATGGATAAATGCCTATTATAGGAAACCATGAATGGGGTAGTAGAATTACCAGGTAGGACACAATTATAATACTTTAGGTGAAATGTATTAAAATTTTTTTAATTAGAGCAATAGTATTAGAAATAGACACAAGTTATGAGAGCATGAAAAACTGGGGAGTTATGATGGCCAACAAAGTGTTTTATTGTTTAAACTAGTTTGAATTGAGTTATTACCTGCAGGCAAAAACATTCTAACTGCAAGGAAAAGCATGGGCTTCATAAGAGGTGCTGGGTGGATAGCTATGAAGAATAATGGCCAAATGCACTGCAAGCAAGGGTCTCAAGATATATATCACACTATTTCTAAGAGATAGCTTGTGTTGAGTTGCAATCTGATTTTCTGATCTTAAGAGGTACAGATTCTATGGGAAGTGTGGCCAGAGGGGGTTGACTTAAGTTGGTGATGCTTACCTACGCCAGAGGGAACCGACTGGACCGAGGCCAATGGACTGCATAAAAGTGAAACCCAAAATTGAGTCTACCTATTCATTGTGGCGCCAGTAGCTCTAATAGCTATCAACAATGACAGGTCCAGGAGTGGTACTGCTACTATTTCAAATAAATCTGTTCACTTGACCTGTGTAAAATACTTCCTTGCATCTTCTATAACACCCAGAGATATGAGCCACTCACTCCCACAGCCTAAACATACTAGCAGACATACTTTGTTAGGAAATATGCAAGGATTTTTTTTTTTTTTTTTTAAGCAGCAGTAGAGCTATGTTTGTGGGAATTTTGTGCATAGGTGCCAAAGATGGGTAACTTCTGGCCATATTCTATTTAACTCAATAGAACCATACCAAGTTCCCATTCTAAAAAATTTTAGGTACATCCATCCTTCTGAAATATTCAGTTCCTCTTCAATATACACGGCGATTGGCATAAAAAGATTTCCTAATGCCACTTAATTTCACATCTAAGTTTGTGTCCCAATTTCATTCTTACCCTGAATGGCGCATGTGTATAGGTTCATGATTATCTGAATGGCTTAGTTCAAAACAGTGGCAGGAGTTAATTGTGTAGATCCTACACCTACAACTTTCTGAGAGAGGGCACAGTGCAAATAACTCCTTTGTTAGAAAATAATTTCAGGGAGAGAAGCTCGTTCAGTATATGAAGAAACCTTACATATCAACTACATGTCCAGCTCCTCACCAATATCCAATGAATGCTTGGATCAACTCTACATTAACCTGTAAAAGACTTTCCAGTTCACATTTGAACAAATTGAGGGATTAGAAATATTTGAGAAAACTATTTTTGATCCATTCTAATCTTTAGGCAGTTCTTCCTTGTATTGAACTGCTATCTGCCTTCTGCAGTTTCCAACTAATTATTCAAACCTTTCAAATAAGTATAATTAATTCCATCTTGTAGGGATTTTTTCTCAGCTTCCAGGTTCTTAAAAGTACCCTGATATTTTCTCTTACATTACAAGGGAAATGTAAATGGTTAAATGAAGATTCTGTGGGGTGAGGATGGTGAAAGAAGGGTAAAAAAGCTAACTAGAAAGCCCAGAGTAAGAAAATAATTTTATCTTCTTCAAGTTTTATGTACACCTAAAGAGGAAGATTCCTCAAATGAATTCCCTGTATCAAATTTTAAGAATTAAGTTAGCAGGGGCTTCCCTGGTGGCGCAGTGGTTGAGAATCTGTCTGCTGATGCAGGGGACACGGGTTTGAGCCCTGGTCTGGGAAGATCCCACACGCCGCGGAGCAACTGGACCCATGAGCCACAACTACTGAGCCTGCACGTCTGGAGCCTGTGCTCCGCAACAAGAGAGGCCGCGATAGTGAGAGGCCCGCGCACCGTGATGAAGAGTGGCCCCCGCTTGCCGCAACTAGAGAAAGCCCTCACACAGAAACGAAGACCCAACACAGCCAAAAATAATAAATAAATAAATAAATAAAAATGAAAAAAAAAAAGAATTAAGTTAGCAAGCTTATTTTTCAATTCCTTTAGAAGTCATCTGCTTCCAGTTATTATTTCTTTCCAGAACAATTACAACTAATTGCTTGTCATTATATTCCCAAACTGTGTTAATAGATGCTTATCTTTTTAAAGGCTAAACGCAGTCATGAAACAAAATTTCTAATTAGTTTTAGAGCTTTGGAGAGATGCATCAGTATTTGAATTGTGCAGGTGTATATTTGCTTATCTGCTTCTTTTCTTTTCAAAAGAAGTATTCTATGAGATCTGTTCAGAATTTCTAAAAGGTTATTCCAAAACTTATTATAATACTCTACAAATGTCATAGTGAAATCTACTATTGCTAAATTTTTAAAATTTTGTCTCCAAACTCTCAGTGTCCTTGAGCTATAAATATTTTAAGGTACTTTTCATTCTATAGCTTATAATCTAGTTATTTTTGACAATGTCTAAAATGCAAGTTTCTCCAAGAGCAGGATTCATCTTCATTCTTCTTTACACCTCTCAAAAACAAAACTTTGTTCTCAATGAGTATTAAGTGGACGAGTGTGAAATTCGAGTATATCCTCCTTGAGGTTAAATCTCTAGGGCTGGAAAAAACTTGTATCTAAAGAAACATTATAGGGCTGAAAAAATATTTTATGAATACCAAAAATCTCACTGAGACAAGAATTCTTCAGTGGGAGAGAGGTTAGCCTTGAGATTGCTCCAGCTTCTTTTCTGACCAAATCAAGCTAGAAGTTCTGTCTTCCCTCTTCCTCCAGGCCAAGAGGGCTGAACTGCTTGGACACTGATTACTGATTCCACTGCATTTTTTAGGGGTGGAGCTTTCAAGGGGGCTTTGATTTTCCTTTTCCTAATTTTCCTCCTTCTGCACTTGGAAAGTGGTAAGGGCTCCAGCTTTCTCTCCTCCCTTCCCTCCCCTCCCCATTCTCTCTCTTTCTCTCTGTCTCTCTCTCTCTCTGTCTCTGTCTCTCTCTCTCTCTCTCTCTCTCACACACACACACACACACACACACACACACACACACGCACACTTTGCCTCTGTCACTCTCCTGCTCAGCAGGAGACTCTGTCCTGGTCTGGGAGGGGTGCCTGCCTGGTGGTCTAGGCCTACTCAGTGCTGCGCAAATACAGCAAATGCTCTTTTCTGCTTGTCTCCACGCTTTCCTGGGCTGGCAGGTGTAGCTTTTTGTTTTGTAAAGATGGTCACTGCCTAAATATTAAATCTAGGCTCAGTAGGATGGCACCCACTCACATATCTAACTGGGGTGAAAGTTCTACTAAATCCCAGTGTAATTTACTAGACTTTGCCAATGGCTTTTGGGGCAGAGACTTAATTTATAATAAAGTGTTATTTTGTTTAACTAGTCACTGCTCTCTTCATTTATCACCTTCCAGAAAATTGTCAGAGGTATTTTTCTGGGGAAGGATTCTGGCATTCCTGAGTCCTACAGCCAAAATATAATTTTTTTTTAAAGATTTAATCTTATTTATTTTTGGCTGCGTTGGGTCTTCGTCGCTGCACGCGGGCTTTCTCTAGTTGTGACGAGTGGGGGCTACTCTTCGTTGTGGTGCGCGAGCTTCTCCTTGCGTTGGCTTCTCTTGTTGCAGAGCACGGGGTCTAGGCGCGCAGGCTTCAGTAGTTGTGGTGCGTGGGCTCAGTAGTTGTGGCATGCTGGCTCTAGAGTGCAGGCTCAGTAGTTATGGCTCACAGGCTTAGTTGCTCCTTGGCATATGGGATCTTCCCAGACCAGGGATGGAATCTGTGTCCCCTGAATTGGCAGGCAGATTCTTATCCACTGTGCCACCAGGGGAGTCCCCAAAATACCATTTTAATAGCATGCCAATCTTACTCTACTCTCAATATTAGAGTACGTGTTTGCATATATACATACAAATATGCTGACAGATTTCGTATTAAACATTAAATTGAATTTTACCTAAGTAAAAATCTATAAACAATCAAAACAATATCTTGATTAAGTTCTATAGATCCCACTATTACAGATTCTCAATCTATTGCCAATCTGGTCAGAGACAGTTAATGATATTCTCTCTGCCTATTGTATAACACAGAAAGCTAATAACACAGCAAAGCTTTGTTGTGCAAATTAAGGATTAAAATAAGGAACCAATATGAATGTACATTTATCTCACACAGAGCTGTGAAATTCAAGCAAAGAGCTGAATATTGGTCTGTATTATTCAGAAGAATTATGGCTTCTCTCTTTAGCTTTTTAAAATAAAAATAAAGACAAAGCATTTGATCACTGGGTAAAAAGATCTAGGATGCCTTTCAAATGAATTTATATTAAGTATCCACAGGGTAAATCACCATCAGTTTTTAGAAGTAAAACTCATTTTGATGAAAAACTGTGTTTTAAAAGGGTCATTTATTTTGCTTTTGCAAGCACACGCCTGTTCAATGACTAGATATATTTCCCTTGCTTTTAAAACCATTATCTGTCTAAAACACATTTTTAAAAAGCCGTGTGTTTTTTCTCTCAGTACATTATCATGGATAAACATAGAAAATGGCCCACTGGTGAGAGGAAATAAAGTTATAGAAAGCAAATGAATTTTATCATGCATTATTGTTCCAAGTTTTGGGTGAAGGTTTATGCATACCTCACACTTAACTCTCCACAGCTCTTTAACCTACACAAAAGAGCACATGTAATCTACCTCTGATTTAAAAGCTGTAACACTGGGCGGTTCACTAGATAATAATCCAATATTTTATAATATTCTTAGGGCAGCTAACATTTATTTAGCAGCCACAATATACAATACTCTATGCCGGGATTTTTAGATCCCATGCTACCACGTGTGTAACTTCTACCCCATCATATTTTTAAAATGTAATTCTAGCAGTAGATAAGATTTTGGGATTTGAGGAGCCTCATATTGGCGCTTCAGTCTACAAATTGTCTCTTAAGTTTGTTTTTCTTGCATTTGGACCTTCAGATCCAACTGGGAGCAGATATTCTTCTCCTTTGAATCTTGACTGGGCAGAGTGGAAAGGAGAGAGAAGGAAGTAGGTGTGGTATAAGTACAATTGGACATATACTGGGTGTGATGGTTAATTTTGTGTCAACTTGACTGGGTCATGGTGCCCAGATACTAGGCCAATCATTATTTTAGATGTTTCTGTGAAGGTTTCTTTTTTTTTTTTCCTGGATGAAATTAATATTAAAATCAATGGACTCTGAGTAAAGCAGATTACTGGCTACAATGTGGGTGGGCCTCATCCAATCAGTTGAAGGCTTGAATGAAACAAAAGACCACCTCCTCTACTCTCCCCCTCCCACCCCCACCCCACCTACCCACCTCCCAAAATTCTGCCAGCAGGTGGGCTTCAGACTGGAGCTGCAACATTGGCTGTTCCCTGGGTCTACAGCCTGCCAGCTCACCCTGCAGATTTTGGACTTGCCAGCCTCCACAATTGCATGAGCCAATTCCTTAATAATAAATACACAAATACATTATCAATAAGTAAGTAAGTAAATACACACACACACACACACACACACACACACACACACACACACACCCCCCCTACTGGTTCTGTTTCTCTGAAGAACCCTAATATACCAGGTAACCAGCCTATGATGTGTATCTCTTGTTTGCTTCCAATTCTCTCTGAGCCCTCTACCCACCAGCCCAGGAAAGTGGTCATCATTTTTGTTTTTACTCTAATTTCTGTGTGGTTGGAAATGACTCCTTCAACATATCCTTAATCCTTTCTCTCCTGTGGTTCCCTTATACGCCATGCCTGAGTCCATCGGCATCTGACTTTTGATACTTAAAGATTTTGGAATTCAGAAAACTCTTTTGCCTAGTTCTTGCCATTGAAAATCTAGTTTTTAAAACGATTACTTTTCTATATACTTTTTAAAGTTTATCTTGAAAATCAAGGCTGAACGCTGATTTCTTTTGTCCTTGGTTTTTATCTGCCTACCCTAAAGCAATGGATGCTTCATCATTTATGCTAAGAGAGCAAAAGCAAAATAACTCATGAAAAAATTTTTGGTCCATGAGCTAATATTTGTAAATATTTTCACTCTGCAAGAGAGTGGCATAAATGTGATTCTCAGTCCTGGCTTTACTTTGGAATGATCTGGGGACCTTCAAAACGATTAATGCCCTAGTTCCATCCCCCAGAGATTTCAAACAGGTCTATGTGAAGTTCAGGTGTCACTATTTTTGCTAAGCTCCTTGGGTGATTCTAATGTGCAACCAGGGGTGGGAACTGCTGGTGTCAAGGAAAGGCTATGGGACTGGGCTCCTATGCCTGTTTTGCCATGGACTAGCTCTGAAACCTGGAGGGATGCACTTCATCTATCTGGGTCCAGTTTACTCATATGCAAAATGTGGAGTTGAGTTTCAAGGTCTTCAATGAACTGTCCAACACTAACATTCTATAAATCCATCATTGTGAGAACTAAAAGGGTGACCTTGTTCAGTGAGTGATTAGAGTATCACAAAAAGGGTTAGTGTAGTCACACAAATAAGGTTTCTACTTTGCTTTGAAGTAACGTATTACGACTAAAAGAACTCAATGCTCCTTTCAATACAATGGTCTTTCCCTCTTATAGACTGTCAGATCGTTTAGGGACCAACATCAATTCAGAAGCACTACCTTATGCAGCTCCACACCCTCTGTTGCTCAGCTAAGTTCAACGGCATAAGCCTCAAATATTTTCTATGTTGAAAGTATGTGCCTCAAAAAAAGTGGAGAAATTGTCCCACTCTCACGTATTTTGAAAATGTGGACTGTGTACAAGGAATTTCAAGTGGTGCATTAAATAACACTGAACTGCATGGTAGATTCTTTCTCTTTTTAATTCTGTTTTATTTCTCTTGGTTAAAAAAAATCTTAGTTTATGCTGGGATATCATTTTTTGTATTCAAACTTATAATTAATATTCAATCGGTATCTTTTACTTTCTCAATTTGAAAGAGGAATATAATTTCTCTTTTGTCTTTCACTTTACCTTTCCTCCCCTTTCCATCTCCCAACAGCTGTCTCTGTTAGGATATCTTTATTACATAGCTAATATTTGCTAATATATTTTAAGAGAGAGGTGGTAAATTTCAGATTCAAAGTTTCATGCAGGGAACAGTATTTAGCTAATATGTAATAAATGTAGTTTCACTCTAAAATATGTTATATATATGCAGGGGATTTCTATTTAAATAGATATCAAGCTCCCTTTTAAAGTTCTTTTATACAAGAAGAATTTACTTCACTGTCATGCAAAGATTCAGATGAAATTATTGAGAAAACGTTTATTTGGGAAAAGATGCATGAAAGTCAGATCTCAATTGGACTGTCTGATCAAATAAAAATTACAAAGAAAATTACCAAGGTTATGCTATTTGGGAACTGAAATATTTTATTTTTTCATTGGCTGGGTCTTCACGTAAAGGTGGAGAGGATAGTGTCTTTTTTTCAATTGGTTGAATAATAGATGTTGATTGGCCATGTCTTACTATTCTACCTTATCAGTAATTACATTAATTATGAATGAATTAAATACCCAATCAAAAGCAGATAATCTTTTTAAAGGGTCCAACTGTATGTGTCTATATGAGATACACTTTAGATTCAAAGATACAAGTAGATGGAAAGTAAAAGGACAGTAATAGATTTAATATGCAAGCAGTAACCCAAAGAGAACTGGAATGGCTACACTAATACCAGAAAAAATAGACTTTAAGACAAAAATTGCTCCCAGAGACAAAGAATAGAATGATTTTTTAATAATAACAACAAAGTCAATCCATCAGGACCTGTATTAATACTAAAGGAGTTTTTTTTTTTTTGAGGAGTTACATATTCTGATACCGTCTATCTAGCTATATGTAATGTTTACTCTCCAAGCAAGTCCATTTTTTTCATTCAAATTACTTTTAGAGAATGGGGGTCTTAGGTAAGGTTCTGCCAAGGAGTTCATTGGCATACCCACCAGTATCTAGCCACATAATCTGATTTACATAGAACCCAGAAGGCTTATAGAAGACAACCTGAATCTAGTTTCTACTGAGGGACAAGAGACCCTAGACTGGAGAGAACCCCAGTGGAATCCCTGAAAGAATAATCCCCCGGCCTGGTAGATGGGATTTGGCAGTGTAGTCTCTACCAGGGAAAACTGCAGCAGACTGAAAGTAAGGGTGGAGTAGCCTGGAGGTGGGTCTGTGTGGAAAGTCTGTAAGAACGCTCTCAGTAGAGACCTAAACGTCTCCACTAGGCAATGTTATCCCTCTTCTCTGAAAGAAGAAAGTGAACAGTGTAGTATTATCTAACCAACTGGAAAGAAAGGTAAGTTAGACTCTGAGACTGGGTGGGAAAATGGAGGAGAGAACACATTATCCAGAGGCACCAGAGGTCAAGCAGGAGAAGGGCCATGATGAGAGGCCTGAGTAAAGCCTGAGCCAGCCAGCCGGGAGCTCACAGCAAGAGCAGATGCCTGAGCAGAGGAAAGGCGGATGCACCGGAAAGCATTCGAATTGGATTTGAAAAGAGTCTTTTGGGGGAACCCAAAAGAAAGATTCAAAAGGACTAGAAATGCCAAGAAAAGTCTAGAAAATTACACAATGTTTAAGGAAGGCCATTTCTCACTGAAAGCTACTGATTGACATAGCAGCCTTAGGCGAAAACTGCAAAATGAACTCATGAGAGAAATTGAGTACCCATTACTATGAAGCAATGTATCTGTGTATACTGGTAAAACATTTCTTCATAACTCATTGTAGGCAATCTTCATAACTTGTCCATGAGGTGATATTATTCCCATTACATGGCTCAGGAAGCCGATACTCAGGGTCACTTCGAGTGACTTTCTTGAGATCACCCAGCTGCTAAGTGTGGGTGCTGGCTCAATCCCAGGTCTTAGGACCCCCAAACCAATGCTCTTGCTACATCACCTCCAGTCTTCATAGCTTTCACTATAAATCTACCAGGACCCCATTTTATAGACATTTTCCAGGAGCCCAGTGTGTGTTTTCATCAATCACAATGGACTTCACAATAGGCCTAGTAAAAAACTGATCACATGCTGCCTAGAAGGCAAGATTGCTTTCACCTGTGTTCTACACCTAAATTTCATCCTCCTCAACCCGATATATGTAAAGCCTGGACGCTGCCATTCCCTACCGGCATATCATCTCAGTAGCAGACGTCTTTCAAACCTACAAAAGTGCAGTATCTGGAGAGATGCATTTCACATTAGGGTGACCAGAGAGAGGCAGGAGACAAAGGTGCATGTGTGTGTGGTTGGCGTTGACTCAAGATGAAATGTGGGGGAATAGGGCTTGTTATTCTCTCATCTACAGAACAGAACAAAAAATTAGAACTAGGATTTGTTTCAGAATCTCTAAATACCAGTATTTCTGCTTAATGGACCATTAAGCTAGGATCTGGCACCCTATACCTGCACTAATCATCAGGATGTCATGAGTATTCCTTTTTTCATGAGCGTAAGGGTTAGAGAGAACCACATCTCTTGGCAGAATAAACCTTCACAGGATTCAAGAGTTTGTTAAATGAGTAAATGAATCAGACTTTTTTTTTTAACTACAGAGAAACTTACTGTTGGAGAACAAAAAAGTAAAAAGGAGCAGTAATTTGTACATAGCTATAGTTCTTGACAGAATATTCTTCTCCACTAAAATGCCATTTTTAAAGTTGTTGTGCCACTATACCAAGGTATCTCAAAAGACTAAATGCGTCACTTTCGGTGACATAGTCAAATGGTGCCCTGGAATGTAAAATTTGCTATTCCAGGAAGAGAACAAAAGAGACACATATTTAAGATTTTTAAATTATAGTCATCTACAGCAGTATCATCAACACCACCACCACCATCATCACTATCACCATCATCATCATCATCAACAAGGACTATCTAGGCACATACAACAGAGAGGAAAAAAAACTGGATTTACCAAAAAACAAGAATGACAAAAGGGGAATGCTCTTGGCAAAGAAAAGTAATCAATACTAAATGACATTCTTTATATATGCTATTTTAATCTTTCTAGAAATTAAACAGAAGGGAGCCAAGCAAGATAGAACAAAAGGCAAAGGTGAATAGAACAAGAGTAATTTCTTATGTGATAGACGTATACCCATATTCTACAAACATGCCCCATTCCTCATTTTCCACCTCTAAAAATAACCTATGGAAATTTCATTTAGCTGATGTGCTTCATCAAGGTCATCACCTACTTCATGGAAAATTGTTCAATTACATGACTTGCTGTCACAATCTATAGAGACTGTCATTCTAAGCTCCTAGTTTCCATTTTGGGCTTTGGTCTCATCTTCCACTGGAAAACATGTTGCATTTGATTCCTTGCATGGAAAAATTAAATATCATTTAAAATATCTCAGATCTCAGACAAAGAAACAAGCCTGGCATCTTGTTGAAGATCTGTAAAAAGCTGAGACCAAACTGGTTTCTTACACTGTAGAAACGTTAAGAGTTTGTTCCATAACTCAAGCATTCTTGGTAGAACTTTCCCCCTGGATAACCATGGAGCATGTATAGGTGTTGTTTACAATAAGCTTCCTTATTGTCATATAATAAAGGAAATAGTCCAGAATTTAGCATACCTTTAGCTTATTCACATTTTTTACTAATTAGCTTGCTGTTTAGTTCAGCTGACTTTTTTTTTCCCTTGAGGTGAGATTTCATTAATGTTGGAAACAGTGAGTTGATTTACATTCTGGCACAAACTCCTTCATCTGGGCAAGTACTCTGATTATTTTCCTGTCGTTGCAGCTATGTCATCAGAATTTATTCCCAAACTAAAATTAAATTCTGAACCACATTTGCTGGCAGAATAGTCACCATTATGTTCAAATCACACACACACACACACACACACACGTGTGTGTGTGTGTGTGTGTGTGTATATATATATATATATATAAAGAATTGTCGCATGCCAATATCTGTTCATTTATCAACTTGTAGTCAAAAATAGTTTGCTAGCTCTATTTGTTCTGACTTGGTTTTCTATATCTTTCACCCATTCCTGAATAGGCTGTGGGGTCATTAGAAAGTACTTTAGCTACTTTCTTTGTGGCAGAGACACCTGAAATTTCCAAGCAAAAATCTTTACCACAGTCTTTTGCTAAGCCTCAGCAGTTGTATGTAGTGCTACGTTATAGGTAACCCATATACCACTAATATTCATATGTGAAATAGAATGTTTTTGTGTGAAATAGTGAACATATACTTCTGTCAGCTTTTCAATATTTTTTCTTTCAAACAGTTAAGCATATTTCTTTATGCCACGAGTGCAAATCTTGCTTAAATGTTTATGATTTCATTACTTCTTAGCCAGTACATCTTCACAAGTAACACATCGAGGTTTTAGTACTTCTTTATCAACAGTGGCCACGAAATTAAACACCATACATAAAACATTATTTTTCCAATTAAAACAAGTATAAGTTTTCTGGTCTTCTTTTGTTAGTAATCACATATTTTATTGCCACATTCAGAAAAAAGTGTCTTTTTTCTTGACAAAAAAAGAGAAATTCAGTGAACTAGGCTCAGAAAAAGGTAATCTGTAAATTAGGGTTAAGTGTAAATAATATAAATTTTAATTATCAAATTTTGCTAACAACATTAAACTGTAAATTTTAAAATTCTGAATTAAAATGTAAAAAAACTAAAAATAACAAGTTGTAAATATCTAATACCTGTTCTCAGATTTCTATACACTTTTGGGTTATAGCTGACAAAATATCTTTAAAATGTTACACATGACTAGTATGCAGCTGAACCACAAGCAAATCACCACCCAACTTCAACAACATCTATATTGGTCTACATCCTATTAAACAAGAAGAGTTTGCTGATCATGAACTTGGATACCATGGCATGCCAACTGCTATAATGTTTTCTACATACTTACTCTCATTTTCTATACTTTCTTTGTATTATATTGTTTACAAACCAGTAATTAACAGTTTGCACACTGGCATTGAATGCAGAACCCGCTTTGACACTTAATTATCTATCTATCTATCTATCTATCTATCTATCTATCTATGGAGAAAGAGAGATTGAAACTTATTTTAAATCTCTAATTTGTATTATCACCTTTCATTATATGTTTTCTTAAAAATCTTTGTATGAATCAGATTTCTTTAGCCATTCAATCCTAATGTTCTCTTTTATTTCAGGAAGTGTGTCCTTGTGTGATTTTCAGCTAACCCTTAGCAAAGCCCCTAACCTCACCTTAGAACTTTTTTTTAGTAAAACTAAGGAAATCATGTATTACAAAATGGTTTTTTAAATAGAAAATCTGACTGTTTCAGCATCTCCTTTTCTCATCCTACATGAGAGAAACCAACATTACCTTCTTAAAGGCTTTTGAAGAAAGATCACACAGGACTCCTACAGAGGGGAGAGGAAAAGGTGTTGGCAGCCCTGGATTTCAAAGGGGAAGGTATTTGGAGGTTTTGTGAAAATTAGCATACACCTCGCTCACTCACAATAACCATGGAAGGTAGCAAAACTGCAGGAGGCGTGATACAACAGTGAACCCAGGGAGCCTAGATCCAAGACATCGAGGCTCTAAATTTGGCAGTCTCTGTTGTCAGAGCTTGGCACAGACCCAGCCCAGCAGGTTGTCTCCAAGGCAGCATGCAGGTGTATCAGGAGAAGAAACCAGAGATCCCTTCCAAATTTTCTGGACCTCATTAGATTCCCAGGACCTTTACACATCCTGGCAGAGGAGAGGGAAGGCCAGTGATGAATGATATTTCCTACTATTTTGGCCAGGTAGGGGCTCAGAGCAGAATTGTGACTTAGAGAAACAAAGAGCTGCAGAATTTGCAAATTAATACCCACCGCGCATTTGGATTTCTACAGAATGGAAGCTAGCAAACAAATTTCATGTTCAGGAGATTTATAAAAGCTTTTTAATGTTGTTGGCTTTGTGAGAAGCAATTTCAACACATTCAACTCCTAGACAGATCTTCATGGTATTCATTCAATTATTTGTTCATTCATCAAAGTATATTGAATCTCTTTTATGTATTAGGAACTGTTTTAGGTGCCATGGATATAGCTGGGAACAAAAGAGACAACAGCTGCTGTGCCCCATGGAACTTCCCTTTAGCCATTTAGACAATAAACTAAATAAGCATAATCGGTAGTACCTTAGAGAGTCATAAGCCCTAAGGAGAAAAATAAAGCACTAAAGGGGTACCTGAATTGTTAAGTATAGGTTTCAATTTTAAAGGGGTAATCAGGGAAGGAGTCTCTTAGAAGGAGACATTTGAACAAAGCCCTGAAGGAGGTTAAGAAGGCGAGCAATATGGATATGTGGAGGGAAAGTAATTCAGGCACAGGGAACAGCACATAGAAATCCCGTATTTGGGGGGATGCTTGCCATGGTGGAGGAAATACGAAGAGGCCACTGGGACGGGAGCAGAGTGAATAAGGCAAGAGAAACCAAAGATGAAACCCAAGAGGCAGTGGAAGGCCAGATTATGCAGGGTCTTGTAAGCCAGTGGAAAGATTCTGGCTTTCACTCTGACTGTGATGGGAGTGATTGGAGGGATTTGCGTGGAGGAGTGACGTGATTTGACATATATTTTAAAGGCTCATTCTGGTGACTGCAAAAAGGACTTTTTTCCAGCAGAATCCAGCTGCCTGGATTAGTATTCAAGGTGAAGTAATCACATGATGAAAGGAAGTTTCACTATTTAATTCCTATTCTTCCTTTGTGTTGTATTAAGTTCGTTCTCCTTCTAGCCTGATCCACCAATACTGTCATTATTAGCAGACACAAAAGCCATAATCTGTATTGTTGACAGGAGTGAAGGAGGGAAGGCTTCCTAAAAAGCAACTATATTTACACTCTTTAATTGATTTTTCAAGGACTTGGCTCTGAAAGAACTGCTACTATGGGACAATGACAACTCGGGCAGTGCCCTGGCAGGAAACGTACCTCTAGGTTGCAGTGCTATTAGTATCCACTGATGTATGAGAGTACTGCTCACTAATTTCTCCTCTCTTATTTGAACAGTAAAGTTACTAACCAAACAGAGCAAGTTATTCAAATAAATCTGGCATTTTTCTTCCCCCTTTTTCTCTCTTTTGGTAAATAGAAACACAAGTGTAGGTATTTAATTTCATTAACTGTATTTCTCAATAAGATTTCTCAAATTGTGTGTCGTAGGCAGCTAAAGGAGTGCTAAAGGGAAGTTTATTGCATTAAGTGCATTTATTAAAGAGGAAGAAAGATCTAAAATCAATAACCTAAGCATCTCAAGAAGCTAGAAAAATGAGGGTAAATTAAACACAAGGCAGACAGAACAAAGGAAACAATCAAGATCAAAGCAGAAATCAATGATATAGAAAACAGAAAAACAATAAAGAGAAACAAAGAAACCAAAAAGTTGGTTCTTTGAAATGTTCAACAAAATTGATAAAGCTTTAGCTATATTTACCAAGAATAAAAGTGAGAAGACATAAATTACCAAGATCAGGAATGAAAGAAAGAACATCACTGCAGACCTACAAAAATTGAAAATAGTATAAGGAAACATTATGAACAACTGTATGCACTAAATTAGACAATTTAGATGAAATGGGCAAATTCCTTAAAGAGACACAAATTACCAAAACATATTCAAGAAGAAATAGAATATCAGAACAGGTCTATAACAAGTAAGAAATTAAAATAGTAATTTAAAATTTTTCTCACAAAGAAAATCCCAGGCCCAGATGGCTTCACTGGTGAACTCTATCAAATATTAAGGAGAAATAATGCCAATGCATCCCAAACTCTTTCTGAAAACAGAAGAAGAAAAAACACTTTACTCAATGTGGGGACTACTCAGTCACGATACATCTCAATTTTGACCCAGGGACTACATCACTACTTAAGAGGTAAATACCTCTCCCTTTTGATCTCATCAGTGTCATGAAAGAAAATACACTTCCACAGAGTGAAGTGCTCCCAAATTTCAGCGATATTAATGTATCATCTGGGTGGGTATAATTTCTGACCACTTAATGGTCCCTTCTTGAAACAGAATGATGCTCAATACAACTTGTACCCTAGAACAGCTATCGTATCTCAAAGACTAGTTCATAGTCCTCAAACTCTGTGAATCTCTTCTGAAAATGTTTATTTCCGTGAAATTGCACTGTAAGTTTTTGGATTCTGTTTCCTTTGACTTCACAGAATTCTACAATAGGAAGTGAGATGTGTCCAGTATTTTTGCAGTAAAGATCTTTGCCACAGGCAGTTTTGCTGCAGAACAAATTGGCTGAAAGGCAATTCTCTCATTAAAGATAAAATAATGGTTGACAGTTTGGTTTCAAATAGTTGACAGTCTAGTTTCATTTCTCCATTGATGCAGTACTCCCATTTTTATGTTATATAAATCTTGGGCCTCATAATGGTCTATACAGTGACAAGGGAGACGTGGCAGTCTTAAAATACTGGATAACAACTATGTATATGGACTTGAAAAAAAATACGGTGATAAATAAACTTACTGGAAGTGTGAAATAAGAGTGTAAACCCAGACTGCACACTATACTAGAAAAGGATAACACATCAGTTTGCAGATCCTTCGTTGAGCACAGTCATCCCTCTCACCCCTGAAAACCAAAATTTACCAAGCTATGGCAAATATAAAAGATGCCACTAATAATTCACAACAGTCTTCAAACGCGTTAATTATCCATTCTTTAGCTACAACATTCAACAACAGCTTGCTCTCTAATGCTGTCTGTACCAAATTTATCACGCAATATTATAAGCTGGAGGCAAACGAAGACTCAAGCTCTATCTAGATTCTTTTTTTTTTTTTTTTTTGCGGTACGCGGGCCTCTCACTGTTGTGGCCTCTCCCGTTGCGGAGCACAGGCTCCGGACGCACAGGCTCAGCGGCCATGGCTCACGGGCCTAGCTGCTCCGCAGCATGTGGGACCTTCCCGGACCGGGGCACGAACCCGTGTCCCCTGCATCGGCAGGCGGACTCTCAACCACTGCGCCACCAGGGAAGCCCTCTATCTAGATTCTGATGTAGACAGAATTTAGGTATTTGGCACAGATTCTGGCTTAGATGATTTGGTGAAATATAAGGACTGGGCTTGTGACAGAACATTTAAATGTAGTCCAGATATGTACTGCCAGTTATATATATTACATGTATTAATAAGAAACAGCAGTGTCTCCCTCTGTTTGTTTTACTTCAGATTTACAGGTAAATCTGAAGACTCTAACAGCAGATTTTTTAATATTATAAAAAAATTATTCTGATTTTAGATACTGAATCCTTAATGATTGACTATGAGAAAGTATCACTGTTTTCTCTAAGATGTACCCGAATACAGCTGTAACTATGAATCTACACACTTTTTAAATAAATCGAAATATTTTTGCATTTTTCACAGTAAAGTCTTTTAAAAATTTTATTATTTTTTATATTTCATTATGTCCTTTTTAATGTCCTTTTATTTTTGTTATTGTATATTTTACGGCAAAATTGTCTTATGACCAATTAGTTGTACAGAGAAATTGTTTGCAGGAAACTGCTTGCAGCAGAGATTCTTACTGTGTAAATACCTAGAACCAAAATGGGGTTTCTCTACAGTAGCTATTTGCATAATCTACATATAATCCAAGCCTATTAGTGTGGTTTCTCCAAATAAACGGAACCGATTTTTATATCTACAAAGAGTTTTATTGTAAGGAATTGGCTCATGTAATTATGGAGGTGAGAATTCCATCACCTGCAGTTGGCAAACTGGAGTCCCAGGAGAGCCAATGGCATAGTTCCAGTTTGAGTCCAAGTCCAAAGGCGGGGGAAGACCAATATCCCAGCCTGCAGCCCATAAGGCAGAGAGAGTAAATTCTCTCCCACTCAGTCCTTTTGATTATATTCAGGCCTCCACCAAATTGGACAAGGCCAGCCCTTGTTGAGGAGGGTTATATTGAGGAGGGCAATCTGCTTTACTCAGTCTACTGATTCAAGTGTTATTCTTATTGAGATACAGAGACACACCCAGAAAAATGTTTCATCAGGTATCTGGGCACTCCAGTGGCTCAGTCAAGTTGACACGTAAAATTAACAATTACACCATGTATTATCAAACAATCTGCCTAGGATAGTAAATGAGATATTAGTCATTCAACAAATTTGACAAATATTTGTTAGTTCTTATTATGTATCTGTTCCCAGTGCAGGGTCTGGGGATACAGGAGTAATTAAAACAGACAAGACCCCTGCCTCCTGGAATTGACATTAAGAAATATATTCCCTAGTTCATAGGCACTGGCTTTCCACTGCCTACGGAAGGACCTCCAGGCTCTTGCGAAGTTGTCCCACCCTATACTGTCCAGCTGTTCCAGGAATTTTGTCAGTTAGTCAACAATTACTTGTTAAATAATGAATATGAGCCATTTTCTTCCTCTCTTGCTTCTGGGGCCTGTGCTGTATCTGTGTAGTCAGGTGAAAGTGACTCACATCTGAGAACATCCAAGGCTCACAGCTGACTCAGCTCAACGGTCACTGCTATCACCCTCACAGGGATGCCACCACTGCCTAGAACCCTGAAAAGGCCAAAGGGATCATGGTTCCCTGGAGTCCTCACTCAGTGAAGACAGTCCATGTTTCATGCAGAAGTAGAGGTGGTGGATGGGGTTTACGCCCCCTCTTCTCACTTGTTGGTGTTATTATGCTTTGACACATGGGTGAACAAAAAAGACTGCTTGGGGGGCTTCCCTGGTGGCGCAGTGGTTGAGAGTCCGCCTGCCAAGGCAGGCGACGCGGGTTCGTGCCCCGGTCCGGTAAGATCCCACATGCCGCGGAGCGGCTGCGCCCGTGAGCCATGGCCGCTGAGCCTGTACGTCCAGAGCCTGTGCTCCGCAACGGGAGAGGCCACAACAGTGAGAGGCCCGCGTACCGCAAAAAAAAAAAAAAAAAGATTTATAGTTCTTTAAACTTATGTGAATTCCAGGAAATTGGAGGAAGGTTGGGAAGGAGGCTGAGAGCCTAAGTAACATAAACCATGCTATACACAAAACTGTCTGTCGGGTGATAAGTCTTTGCCATTGGACCAGCCCCACGCCTCCGACTCCTCTTCCCTTTAGGATGATTTATCTCCTATGAGGCACTTCATTCCTAATATAAATAGACTCCTGGTGAAGTTGCGCCACTTGTCCTGCAGACATGCCTAGTCATGTTTTAGCTCCAGCAGTGCACACAGCTGCAGATCAAACTGGCAGCCCAACTGCACTCATAATCAGTTTGAATCTGAATTATCACCTCCTTGAACAAATCAGTAACAGACTTGTTTGCCCTCCCTGAGGTTTTAAGACAAGTGTGGTCGAGGTCTTGCCATCTCAGTAAAAAAATTCAATTTTGTGAGTCATGAAGGATCTGACAAGTTGGTTCCATTCAAGGCCTTTAATTCCACAAAGTTCTTGATTTGAAAAAACTTTCCTGTACGAAGTTTCTGCTATGTGTCCTATGTGACTAAAATTTAAAAATTACATTTCTAGAATTTGCTTTATCTTGTTTCAACGAGCCATTCAAATATTTATATGGTAATATTTAAAGATCAAAATAGAAAGAAAAGTTTCAAACTTGATATCTTCTTTTCTGTTACACAATACAAAATCTGACAAAGTTCCCAGCACAGAATCTCCTAATGAATGATGCAAGACATGTGAGACAGGCCAGCCTCTCCTCTGGCTTGAGCTAGCTGCTAAAATCTTGCTTTTTGCCTTTTCATTACAGATGCTCCCTTTGTGATAAGTTAACTCAGCTCTTCCAGGTTTAAAACACATTTCTCAAATTCTTCACTGGCAAAATGTGTTACCCCTTCTAGTCTTGTGTGCCTATATATTGAATTTTATTTTGCTTCATTTTTGTATTGAATAGATTATCAACGACTACCATTTATTGAGAGCTAGGCATTGCTGTAAGACATTTTCTCTAATCTTCATAACAACCAGATATTATTCTTCACATATAGCAACTGAGGTAACTGTGGCTGAAAAAATAACTTTACTTGTTTGCCCAAGGTCACCCAACCAGAGAGTGTAAATTGAGGTTTAAAAAAGTTTGTGCTAAACACCTCCTGGGCCTTGCGTGTAAGTGATACTTAATGCAATAACGTATGATGCTATTACAACACAGCTCTGGTTAGAAAGAAAGAGTGAAATTTTGTGGTTTAGTTAATTCTTTGGAAAGATGTTTTATAAACCAACCTCCACTCAGTTTCCTGTGTTCTTCTTACTGATAATGGCCTACATGAAGGGGAAACAATACTATTAGCTCTCTCTGATGGATATGTACAAGAACAAGTTGCACATGAAATTTTGCCCATTTTAACTCCAACTGAAGCCGATCCTATTTGTTCTCGTTTGGCATCAGATTTTGATATATGGTCATGAATATGCTTCTATGTTTAGTAAAAATAAAGATGATGTTATAATGGTGGCAGTGACACAATACTGAACGTTGTATTCGGTGTTGCAATAGGAGTACTGGAATATGAAAAAAACAAAAAGGGCCACCATCTAAATTTTTAAATTGCAGAGACTTTACCCTTTACTAATATTTACCAAGTGGGAAGTCAATGATTAGGAGGAATAGAAAAATACACCAGGAAAAAATGTACTCAAAAATTATTTAAAAGGGAAATTAGACAAAACTGGCAGTAGTAGCAATGCTCTTGATTACTATTGTTTTTAAACTACTGATATTAATGCCATACAAATTCTCATGGGTGATTCTTTAATTATCAACTCTGTCCAATTGTTATTTTTATGACTATTTGACCTACATTTCAACTAAAAAGATGATTAACATTTTGAGTAGACTTGACTATTGTCTGATGTTTAGGTTTAGACAAATGTATTTCTCTTCAGGATATAATTTCTCACCAATTAATCTTTTTAAAAAGTTTTTCTGCAAAAGTTATGTTTTTTGCTTTGCAAATATCAACCACGTATAACTTCTCAGGGAAGAAAATAGTAATAAAATATGGAAATTAATTTGAAACAGGAGAAATATCAGAAATCATAGCTCTCAATGTCAGCTGTTGACTTTCAAGGAGACCCCCAGAAGAACCAATTGCTAAAGCAAAGCTTATTTTATCAGATTTACTGCAATGAGGGAGAATATCACCTTGATAGAAACTTAATAGTGTCCTTAGAAAAGAGAAGCCAGTAGAAAATATTTGAAAGGTTTTGTGACTTAGGCTGGGAGAGTTTAGGTGGATATTGTCAAGGAGGAGGACTGATTGGGTTTGGGCAAAGTTTATGACATGAAAGACTTGGATTGGAAGGCATAGCGATGTGAGGATGTAAAAGTATTGATGAGTAAAATACTAGTCTTCATAAGCAAGTTTTTAGTTGTTTCACCATCTTAGCTTGCAGTAACAGTAATTTCCTGGAGCAAATGGCTAAGTTATTTTTGCTTGATCGCACAATTACTTTGCACAGGGAAAGAAAGTATGTTGGCTTCTGGTGGATTTGATTCTTTAACTCTGATGCCGTCATTGCCAACAAGCAGATGGACACTTAGCTGTAGCACTACTTTTGAGGATGTCTTCCCAGGCCCTGTTCTACCTACTCCGAGAACCGTATATAAAAATGGTCCCAGGGTCTTCCCTGGTGGCGCAGTGGTTGAGAGTCTGCCTGCCGATGCAGGGGACGCGGGTTCGTGCCCCAGTCCGGGAAGATCCCACATGCCGCGGAGCGGCTGGGCCCATGAGCCATGGCCGCTGAGCCTGCGTGTCCAGAGCCTGTGCTCCGCAAAGGGAGAGGCCACAATGGTGAGAGGCCCGCGTACCGCAAACAAACAAAAAAAAAGGTCCCAGAGTAATATTTCTATTTCACGCCCCTACACTTGCCCTCTCTCCTCATCCTCCCACCCCACCTAATTGGATTATGGGTAGATATCTGGCCTAAGCCAGTCTATTCCTGACCCAACTATTTTGTCTCAAGAATTTGAAACTGGAATTTAGAGCACTTTGAAAATCTATTCTCGTTTCTTGATCTGAGTACATGTAAACTCCAGAGTATATATATAAACTGTTTATTAGTCTCAATTTATTTGTATATAAACATAATATTTAAAAAATAATTGCCTCTACTGGAGCCATGTGGGAATCCCTTTCTGGCTGGATAGTGGCTCTCTTGAATATATTTTGTCCAGAGTCCATAATCTTTTAGTCCCTTTTTATTGTTTAAATAGTCTCATTTTCGCATTTAAAGAGTCAGTACCAATTATTCTTAAAATTCAGCCTCATTATCTAATTTAATGCCTTTTTCCTTTTCCCCTTTGCAGGCTGTCTATTTCTCTTGGAGCTTAAAGAAGAGGTATAGTCTGCTCTGCCCACATTTCTCCCTTCACCTTCTCTGAGTTTCTTTCTCTGCTGTTGAGGAGGAGGAGAGTTAGGGGAGGGCATATATGATATCTCAGAGCCAGACGGCAGCCCTCTTTTGTTCTTTATCACTGTTGCTTAGCGCTGTCTGGCCAATAATAATTCCTGTAAGATGCCAGTGTCTAAATATAAGCTTTATCATGGGACACAGGCTTCCTCATTCCCTTCCCTGGAGTCGAAGTTCTGACCTGGATTTGACCTCTTTCTCCAGTTCCTGCAAACTGTTCATCCTGCAAGCTCATGCTGTTCAGTCCCAGTAAATGGCTCTGTAGGATTGGGGAACTGGTAACATTGATCAAGCCCATGATCTTTTGGTGTCCCGTCCCTACAAGGGACTCCATTAACATGATTGTTAGAAAATGACAATTAGAAAACAACAATTAGAAAATTTCAAAAGGCATATATTTCCAAGAAAAAGGGAGCAAGACAGGAAACAGCAGTAGAAAGAGACGGCAAAAAATTTTCTCTAGAAATGAGATAATTTAAGCTGCAAAACCTCAGACAAGCATAAACTGGAGTTGTCACTCTGATGGGAAGGTTGCAGGGCAGGGATGAAAACAGGAGAATTTGTTGAAAGTATTTAGATGTGGCACTTAACTCTCCGCATCCATTCCCACACCCAGCGCAGCCAGGCATGGTACCCCTTCCTTTCCTTAGCAGAAAACTCAAGGTATAGCCAGATATAGCACCAGATATATATAGCCAAGCAACATATGAGGCATGAAAGCATCATATTAAAAACAGGTATTAAGAGAAAGAGAGACACTCTGTATTAGTCTGCTTGGGCTGCCATAACAAAATACCACAGACTGGGTAGCTTAGACAACAGAAATGTACTATCTTACAGTGCTGTAGTGTAGAAGTCCAAGATCAAGGTCTGGCAGGGTCGGTTTCTGGTGAGAGTTCTCTTCCTGGCTTACAGACAATCGCCTTCTCACTATGGCAGAGAGAGAGAGAGAACAAGCTCTCTGATGTCTCTTCTTATAAAGTAGGACACTAATCCTACAGTATTGGGGCCCCACACTTATGGCCTCATTTAACCTCAGTTACCTCCATAAAGGCCTTATCTCTAAGTATAGTCACATTGAGGACTGGTGCTTCAACATTAATTTTGGAGAGACACAAATGGTTAGTCTATAATACCCTCTAGCTCCTTTCATAGCATGTCTCTCAAAATATTGGCAGTAGAACTCATCCTCAAGGGGAAAGCAAGGTCGATTTTCTTCTGGGGAAACTGAGAAGCCTAATGAGAAATAGCGATAGATAAATACTTACATTTGGAGAACCCCTAAAGATCACCTTATAGTAACCTCACCAGTAGATAAGTTTCACCTATGCATGCCGAATCAGTATTCTAGTGATTTTTTTCTTAAATATGAACAGATAGGAAAGAATTTTCAGGCATTTGGGCTTCTGATAAAAAACAAAGAAGCCAAAGAAAACAATGAAACTCTAGGAAAGAGGGACAAATTAGAGAACAAAAGGAAATATGAGGGCTTCCCTGGTGGCGCAGCGGTCAAGAGTCTGCCTGCCGATGCAGGGGACACGGGTTCGTGCCCTGGTCCGGGAAGATCCCGCATGCCGCTGAGTGGCTGGGCCCGTGAGCCATGGCCGCTGAGCCTGCGCGTCTGTAGCCTGTGCTCCGCAACGGGAGAGGCCACAGCAGTGAGAGGCCCGCGTACCGCAAAAAAAAAAAAAAAAAAAAAAAAAAAAAAGGAATTAATTCTCCAGAGATATAAAGTAAAACATAATGTTTATAAAACAAGAACAAGAAGTTATTTAAAAGAGATATTGAGAGAATAATAAAAGAGCTTTAGAAATTTAATAAATTTGTATTAGTCAACGTTATCCAGAGAAATAGAACCAATAGAGTAAACATAAATATAAATAATTGTATATATGTTTACCATAAGGAATTGGCTCATGTGATTATGGAGGCTAAGAAGTCTCAAGATCTGCACTGAGCACCATTTAGCAACTATCATAGCAATGACTGATTTGGGAATGAATCACTAATGGATGTTAAGCCAAGTGGATGAAAGTTTGTTGAATGACAGGATGTATACACTTATTTATTAACTTTACAGTGAAGAAATTGGGTGGATATCATTCTACCCAAATGTTCAAAGTTAACACCATTTTGCCCATGGGGCAAAGCAACGTGATGTGCCTCACTGAGAACACAGAACAATTTCTGTGGATTTCCTACCTAAAGTAATTACCTGGATCTGATAAAATATCAAGGCAACAAAAGAAAAGAAAACCTTGAGGAAAACAAAGAGATTGGAGGTGAACAAATGAATTGTTATAGATAAATACAGCACATAATCCTGGATTGAATCTTGGACTAGAAGGAAAAAAAAGTTTAATATAAAAGCATTACTGGAAGTTTCTAGCCAGGTAAATTAGGCTTTTCCAGATGGAAACTAAGACATAAAACTATCTCTATTTGCATATGAAATAATCTTTTATGTAAAAAATCCTAAGAAATTCACCAAAACCCATTAGAGCTAATACATGAATTCAGCGATATTACAGTATACAAGGTTAATGTACAAAAATCAGTTGCATTTCTATACACTAGCAATGAACAATCTGAAAATGAAGTTAAGAAAACAATTTCATTTATAATAGTATCAAAAAAGAATAAAATACTTAGGAGTAAAGATAACGAAATGTAAGACATACATTGAAAACTACAAAACATTGCTGAAAAGAATCAAAGAGCACCTAAATAAATGGAAAGACATCCATGTTCATGAATTGAAAGACTTAATGTTAAAATGTCAAAACTCTCCAAATTGATCTGTGGGTTCAATGCAAGCCCTTTCAAAATCCCAGCTGGCAGTATTTTTTGTAGAAATTGACAAGCTGATCTTAAAATTCATGTGGGAATACAAGGGATTCAGATAGACAGCACAATCTTGAAAAAGAAAAATTAAGTTGGAGGATTCACACTTCCCAATTTGAAAACTTACTACAAAACTACAGTAATCAAGAATGTGTGGTAATGACATAAAGAGAGACATATAGATCAAAAGAATAGAATTTAGAGTCCAGTTATAAATCCTAACATTTATGGACAATTGATTTTCAACAGAATACCAAGCAATTAATTGGGGAAAAAACGATCTTTTTCAACATATAGTGCTGGGACAATTAAATATCCACATGCAAAAGAATGAAGTTGGACTTCTATGTTACATGATGAAAATTAACTCAAAACAGATCAAAGACCTAAATGTAAGAACTAAACTGTAACACTCCTCGAAGGTGTAAATCTTTATGACCTTGAGTTAGGTAATGTTTTCCTAGATATGACACCTAAAGCACAAGGCACCAAGAAAAAAATATACAGATAAATTGGACTTCATCAAAACTTTAAAATGTTACGCTTCAAAGACACTATTGGTACATAAAGAACTCTTGGATGTATTAAGAACTTACAGCTCAAAGACAACTTGAATTAAAAATGGGCAAAGTACTTGGATAGACAATTCTACAAAGGTATACAAATTGTCAATAAGAACATGAAAAGACGCTGAACATCATTAGTCGTTAGGGAAGTGCAAATCAAATCACAATGAAATACCACTGCACACACTCTAGGAAAACTAATTAAAGAGATAGACAATACCAAGTGTTGACCAGGATGTGGAGAAATTGGAACCCTCACACATTGCTTGGTGGAAATGTAAAATAGTATAGCTGCTTTGGAAAACAGATTGTCAGCTCCTCAAAAAGTTAAACATAGAGTTACCATATGACCCAGAAATTCTACTTCTAGGTATCTACCCCCCTCAAATGAAAACATATGTCTATACAAAACTTGTATACAAATGTTCATAGCAGCATTATTCATAATAACCAAAAGTAGAAACAACCCAACTGTCCATCAACTAAGGAATGGATAAAAAAAATGTAAAAATAGAATATTATTTGGCCATAAAAAGGAATTAAGTATGGGTAGGTACTACAACATGGATGAACCTCAAAAACATTATGCTAAATAAAAGAAGCCAGTCACTAAAGACCGCATTTTTTTTTTGAGCTTGTATTTTGATTATATATTTAAAGAATTGTTACATGGTATATAAAGAGAAAATAAGAAAGAAAACTGTCATCAATTCAAATTACATCTAAGAACACTAAAGCCTATTGAATCATAATAATATATATATAAAGACATTAAAACTTTGAAGATATTTAAAAATTTATTGAAGTCAGAGAAATAGGTAAATTCTTAATACGTCAATTCTAGAAACCCCGAAGTGCTAGGAATTATGTATCGAAGGATTTAGAAACAAATCTTTGTAAAAGATTTTAAAATTACATTCTTTGTTAAACTGGGACTTGGACCACTTTGGGTTTAGTTTTTCCCCTAAACGAATGCCATGATAAATAAGTCAGCAGCAGCACATTCCATCTATATGAAACGGCCAGAATCAGCAACTCTGTAGAGACAGAAAGATCATTAATGGTTGGTTGGGGCTAAGTGGGAAAGAAACCTTACATCCTTATATAATGGATATAAGGTTTCTTTGGGGGATGACAGAAGTATTCTAAAATTACACCACTCCGTATATAGACTAAAATTTATCCAATTGTAGACTTTCAACAGGTGAACTTTATGGCATGAGAATTATATCTCAATAAAGCTGTTAATAAACAATATGCATGTATAGAGACAGACTGATAAGATATATGTAGTAAAACGTTAGCAATTAGGGAACCTTGGTGACAGGTATATGGGGTTTCTAAATTTTGCAGCTTTTCTGTAAGTTAGATTTGTTTTAAAAGAAAAAAATAAAAATAAACTTTATGGTGCCCTCTTACTTTTTAAACTAAATGCATGTATCATGGTGATCAAATTTAAAAACTATGAAATAGATAAGGGTTTAGAATGAGGCAAGAGATAATACTGTCTGGTCAGGACCACTCACTCCAGAACTCCAAGGAGTACCATTCAATAGCAATATTATGGGCAGACATTCCCCACTAATCTGTAGCTTTAAATTAAAAAATCAGGGCCAATGTGGAAAAATGGGCAAAGCTCTAGAGTTGGTCAGCCATGAGTTCAAATCCTGGTGCCACCAGTTTTTAGCTGGTTACCTAGGAAAGTTATTTATGCTATCAGGGTGTAGTAGGCACCTACTATTGCGATGACTCAACCCTTGTATAACGCCCTTCCCCTTGAGTGTGGGTGTGAACTGTGAACATGACAGGAGGATCACTGGCATGATTAGATTATGTCACACGGCATAGCTAGCTTTAAGAAAGTTAGTAAACTTTAAGAAGGGATAGACCTGACGTGACCACCTGAGCCTTTGAAATGTGGGTCTTGGAGTCAGAGAGAAAGAAGTCTGAGATTTGACATGAGACATTCCCATTGCCTGCTTTAAAAATGGAGAAGCCACAATGGCAAGGAGTGTGGGCAGGCTCTGGGAGCTGAGAGTGACCCCAGCTGACAGCCAGCAAGGAAACTGGGAGCTGTTAGTTCTACATTCTCAAGGAACTGGATTCTGCCAACAGTCTGAATGAGATTCTTCCCCTGAGGCTCTGGATGAGAAAAGCAGTCCAGCCAACACCTTGGCTTTAGCATTGTGAGATCCTGAGCAGAGAACCAAGTCATGCCATGCCTGGACTTCTGTTTTACAGACTGTGAGCTAATAAATGGGTGTTGTTGTAAGCTACTAAACTTGTGGTGATATGTTATGAAGCGACAGAAAACTAATACACAGAGTATCCATTTCCTCACATATAAAATGAAAATATCAACACTATCTACCTCCTAACACGATGTGTTTTTTGTCAAATAAATAATCATATAAAACATTTAGCAGCTTCTCGTATAGTACATGCTTACTTTAAGTTAGCTCTCACTATCATTACTATTAGTATCATTATTGAGATCAGGTAAAGTGAAACCTCAAAAAGAAATCAGAATCCTTTCCAGAAAACCTGTAATAAACTTAATTTATTCATTAATGTGTCAACCAAGATATTTTGCCATACCCAGGATATGAATAGTATTCCTAATATCATCCATAATTAAAGCTCTGGCTTTTATTCAAAATCTGATTCATTCCATTGATGGCATTTCCTAGTGAAAGATAACCTTACCAGTCCTTTAAAGTATTCATCATAAGGCTACCTGTCAAGTTTCGATGATGGGTGGGAAATGACGGAGACAGCAAAGAACACTCATATAAATGTCCTCTGAATATGGCATTTAAATTTTTGTGTTAACTGTAAAACTGAAATCCTTCTGCAGACTAACAGCCCCAAGGTGGTATTCATGAAACACACAAGCTGAACTACCTGAATGAAGTCACGCTCGTAAAATGGCTTGAATAGTTTTGTCTCACTTAATTCCAGCTATGGGCTAAGACTCAATGTGCTAAGACTCAATGTGGCTGATTTCCCATATTCTAAAATCGACTGATTGAACATTTGTGAAGCAGAATAGCACTTATTCCCAGGGGGTATTTGTCTTTAGCAATGAAGCACAGCTGCCCTATACTATTAGGCTACGCTAACCGTACCTCAAACACTCCATAATTTCCATTTATGTTTCCTAATATTACCAAGATTGCCATGGAATAATCCTCCTTATTACCGAGTAGGGGCTGCATGCACTCCTTGATCCTCACTTTCTATCAAATTTAAAACTATACTAGTATTTATTTTTTAACATATTTATTGGAGTATAATTGCTTTACAATGGTGTGTTAGTTTCTGCTGTATAACAAAGTGAATCAACTATACGTATACATACATCCCCATATCTCCTCCCTCTTGCGTCTCCCACGCACCCTCCTTATCCCACCCCTCTAGGTGGTCACAAAGCAATGAGCTGATCTCCCTGTGCTATGTGGCTGCTTCCCACTAGCTATCTATTTTACATTTGGTAGTGTATATATGTCCATGCCACTTTCTCACTTCATCCTGGCTTACCCTTCCCCCTCCCCGTGTCCTCAAGTCCATTCTCTACATCTGCGTCTTTATTCCTGTCCTGCAAATAGGTTCATCAGTACCATTTTTTTTTCAGAATCCATATATATGCGTTAGCATACGGTATTTGTTTTTCTCTTTCTGACTTACTTCACTCTGTATGACAGACTCTAGGTCCATCCACCTCACTACAAATAACTCAATTTCGTTTCTTTTTATGGCTGAGTAATATTCCATTGTATATATGTGCCACATCTTCTTTATCCATTCATCTGTTGATGGACACTTAGGTTGGTTCCATGTCCTGGCTATTGTAAATAGAGCTGCAATGAACATTGTGGTACATGTCTCTTTTTGAATTATGGTTTTCTCAGGGTTAATATGCCCAGTAGTGGGATTGCTGAGTCATATGGTAGTACTATTTTTAGTTTTTTAAGGAACCTCCATAATGTTTTCCATAGTGGTTGTATGAATTTACATTCCCATTAATAGTGCAGGTGGGTTCCCTTTACACCACACCCTTTCCAGCATTTATTGTTTCTAGATTTTTTGATAATGGCCATTCTGACGAGTGTGAGGTGATACCTCATTGCAGTTTTGATTTGTATTTCTCCAATAATTAGTGATGTTGAGCACCTTTTCATGTGCCATTTGGCCATCTATATGTCTTCCTTGGTGAAATGTCTATTTAGGTCTGCTGCCGATTTTTTAACTGGATTGTTTGGTTTTTTGATATTGCGCTCCATGAGCTGTTTGTATACTTTGGAGATTAATCCTTTGTCTGTTGTTTCATTTACAAATATTTTCTCCCATTTTGAGGGTTGTCCTTTTGTCGTATTTATGGTTTCCTTTGCTGTGCAAAAAGCTTTTAAGTTTAATTAAGTTTCATTTTATTTTTGTTTTTATTTCCGTTACACTAGGAGGTGGATCAAAAAAGATCTTGCTGTGGTTTATGCCAGAGCGTTTTTTGTATGTTTTCCTCTAAGAGTTTTAAAGTGTCTCACCTTACATTTAAGTCTTTAATCCATTTGGGGTTTATTTTTGTGTATGGTGTTAGGTAGTGTTCTAATTTCATTCTTTTACATGTAGCTGTCCAGTTTTCCCAGCACCACTTATTGAAGAGGCTGTCTTTTCTCTATTGTATGTTCTTGCCTCCTTTGTCGTAAATTAGGTGCCCATATGTATGTGGGTTTATTTCTGGGCATTCTATCCCGTACCATTGATCTATATTTCTGTTTTTGTGCCAGTACCATACCATCTTGATTACAGTGGCTTTGCGGTATAGTTTGAAGTCAGGGAGCCTGATTCCTCCAACTCCATTTTTCTTTCTCAAGATTGCTTTGGCTATTCAGTGTCTTTTGTGTTTCCATAGGAATTGAATTGTATAATTTTTTGTTCTAATTCTGTGAAGAATGCCATTTGTAGTTTGATAGGGATTGCTTTGAATCTGTAGATTGCTTTGGGTAGTATAGACATTTTCACAATATTGATTCTTCCAATCCAAGAACATGGTATATCTCTCCATCTGTTTTTTTTGTTTTTTGTTTTTTTTTGCGGTACGCAGGCCTCTCACTGTTGTGGCCTCTCCTGTTGCGGAGCACAACCTCTGGACGCGCAGGCTCAGCGGCCATGGCTCACAGGCCCAGCCACTCCATGGCATGTGGGATCTTCCCGGACCGGGGCACAAACCCGTGTCCCCTGCATCGGAAGGCGGACTCTCAACCACTGCACCACCAGGGAAGCCCTCTCCATCTGTTTATGTTATTTTTGATTTCTTTCATCAGAGTTTTATAGTTTTCTGAGTACAAGTCTTTTGCCTCCTTATGCAGGTTTATTCCTAGGTATCTTGTTCTTTTTGTTGCAATGGTAAATGGGAGTGTTTCCTTAATTTCCCTTTATGTTTTTTCATTGTTGGTGTATAGGAATGCCAGAGAGTTCTGTGCATTAATTTTGTATCCTGCAACCTTACCAAATTCATTGATTAGTTCTAGTAGTTTTCTGGTGGCATCTTTAGGATTTTCTATGTATAGTATCATGTCATCTGCAAACAGTGACAGTTTTACTTCTTCTTTTCCAACTTGTATTCCTTTTATTTCTTTTTCTTCTCTGATTGCTGTGGCTAAAACTTCCAAAACTGTGTTGAATAAAAGTGGTGAGAGTGGACGTCCTTGTCTTGTTCCTGATCTTAGTGGAAATGCTTTCAGTTTTTCACCATTGAGTATGATGCTTGCTGTGAGTTTGTCATGTATGGCCTTTACTATGTTGAGGTAGTTTCCCTCTATGCCCATTTTCTGCAGAATTTTTATCAGAAATTGGTGTTGAATTTTGTCAAAAGCTTTTTCTGCATCTACTGAGATGATCATATGGTTTTTATTCCTTAACTTGTTAATGTGGTGTATCACATTGATTGATTTGCATATATTAAAGAATCCTTGCATCCCTGGGATAAACCCCACCTGATCATGGTGTATGATCCTTTTAATGTGCTATTGGATTCTGTTTGCTAGTATTTTGTTCAGGATTTTTGCATCTATGTTCATCAGTGATATTGGTCTATAATTTTCTTTTTTGTGATATCTTTTTCTGGTTTGGGAGATGGTGGCTTTGCAGAATGAATTTGGGAGTGTTTCTCCCTCTGCAATTTTTTGGAAGAGTTTGAGAAGGATTGGTGTTAGCTCTTCTCTAAATGTTTGATATAATTAGCCTGTGAAGCCATCTGGTCCTGGACTTTTGTTTCTTGGAAGATTTTTAATTACAGTTTCAATTTCATTACTTGTGATAGGTCTGTTTATATTTTCGAATTTTCCTGGTTCAGTCTTGGAAAACTGTACCTTTCCAAGAATTTGTCCATTTCTTCGTGGTTGTCCATTTTATCGGCATATAGTTGTTTGTAGTAGTCTCTTAATATCCTTTGTATTTCTGCAGTGTAGGTTGTGATTTCTCCTTTTTCATTTCTAATTTTATTGATATGAGACCTTTCCCTTTTATTCCTGTTGAGTCTGGCTAATCATTTATCAATTTTGTTTATTTTCTCAAAGAACCAGCTTAGAGTTTTACTGATCTTTGCTATTGTTCTCTTTGTTTCTATTTCATTTATTTCTGCTCTGATCTTCATGATTTCTTTCCTTTTACTGACTTTGGGTTTTCTTTGTTCTTCTTTCTCTAGTAGGGTTAGATTGTTTATGTGATATTTTTCATGTTTCTTGAGGTGAGATTGAATTGCTATAAATTTCCCTCTTAGAACTGCTTTTGCTGCGTCCCATATAGGTTTTGGGTCGTCATGTTTTCCTTGTCATTTGTTTCTATGTATTTTTTTCATTTCTTCTTTGATTTCTTCAGTGAGCTCTTGGTTATTTAGTAGCACACTGTTTAGCCTCCACGTATTTGTGTATTTTTACAGTTTTTTTTCCTGTAACTGATTTCCAGTCTCAGAGTGTTGTGGACAGAAAAGATGCTTGATACAATTTCAATTTTCTTAAATTTTCTGAGGCTTGATTTGTGACCGAAGATGTCCTGGAGAATGTTGCATGTGCACTTGAGAAGAAAGTGTATTCAGCTACTCTGTTCTATTTATGTTCACTTATTTTCTACAAATATCAATTAGATCTATCTGGTCTATTGTGTCATTTAAAGCTTATGTTTCCTTATTTATTTTCTGTTTGGATGATCTGTCCATTGGTGTAAGTGGGGTGTTAAAGTCCCCTACTATTATTGTGTTACTGTCGATTTCTCCTTTCATGGTTGTTAGAATTTGCCTTATGTATTGAGGTGCTCTATGTTGGGTGCATAAACATTTATAATTGTTATATCTCCTTCTTGGATTGATCCTTTGATCATTATGTAGTGTCCCTCCTTATCTCTTGTAACAGTCTTCATTTTAAAGTGTATTTTATCTGATACGAGTATTGCTACTCCAGCTTTCTTTTGATTTCCGTTTGCATAGAATATCTTTTTCCATCCCTTCACTTTCAGTCTACATGTGTCCCTAGGTCTGAAGTGGGTCTCTTGTAGACAGCATATATATGGGTCATTTTCTTGTATCTGGCCAGTCTGTGTCTTTTGGTTGGGGCATTTAACCCATTTACATTCAAGGTTATTATCAATATGTATGTTCCTATTACCATTTTCTTAATTGTTTTATGTTTGTTTTTGTGGGTCTTTTCCTTCTCTTGTGTTTCCTGCTTAGAGAAGTTTCTTTAGCATTTGTTGTAAAGCTGGTTTGGTGGTGCTGAATTCTCTCAGCTTTTGCTTGTCTGAAAAGCTTTTGACTTCTCCATCGAATCTGAATTAGATCCTTGTTGGGTAATCTTGGTTGTAGGTTTTTCCCTTTTATCGCTTTAAGTATGTCCTGCCACTCCTTTCTGGCCTGCAGAGTTTCCACTGAAAAATCAGCTGATAACCTTATGGCGATTCCTTTGGATGTTACTTTGTGTTTTTCCCTTGCTGCTTTTAATATTTTTTCTTTGTAATTAATTTTTGTTAGTTTGATTAATATGTGGCTTGGTGTGTTTTTCCTAGGGATTATCCTGTATGGGACTCTCTGTGCTTTCTGGACTTGGGTGGCTATTTCCTTTCCCATATTAGGGAAGTTTTCAACTATAATCTCTTCAAATATTTTCTCAGACCCTTTCTTTTTCTCTTTTTCTTCTGGGACCCCTATAATTCGAATGTTGGTGAATTTAGTTTTGTCCCAGAGGTCTCTGGGATTGTCTTCAATTCTTTTCATTCTTTTTCTTTATTCTGCTCCTTGGCAGTTATTTCCACTATTTTGTCTTCCAGCTCACTTATTCATTCTTCTGCCTCAGTTATTGATTCCTTCTAGTGTATTTTTCGTTTCAGTTATTGTCTTGTTCGTCTCTGTTTGTTTGTTCTTTTTTTAATTTTTTTAAGGGAATTCCTTTATTTTTATTTTTTATTTATTTATTTTTGGCTGCGTTGGGTATTCATTTCTGTGTAAGGGCCTTCTCCAGTTGCGGCAAGCGGGGGCCACTCTTCATCGCGGCACGCGGGCCTCTCACTATCGCGGCCTCTCCTGTTGTGGAGCAACAGGCTCCGGACGCGCAGGCTCAGCGGCCATGGCTCACGGGCGCAGCCGCTCCGCAGCATGTGGGATCCTCCCAAACCAGGGCTACGAACCCGCGTCCCCTGCATCGGCAGGCGGACTCCCAACCACTGCGCCACCAGGGAAGCCCTGTTTGTTCTTTTGTTCTTCTAGATCTCTGTTAAACATTTATTGTATTTTCTCAATCCATGCCTCCATTCTACTTCTGAGATTCTGGATCATCTTTACTATCATTACTCTGAATTCATTTTTAGGTAGATTGCCTATTTCCTCTTCATTTATTTGGTCTTGTAGGTTTCTACCTCGCTCCTTCACCTGTGACATATTTTTTTGCCATCTCATTTTTTTTTCTTTTTTAATGAGTGGGATTGTGTTCCTGTCTTACTGGTTGTTTGGCCTGAGGCTTCCAACACTGGAGTTTGTAGGCTATTGGGTAGGGCTGGGTCTTGGTGCTGAGATGAGGAACTCCGTGAGACCTCACTCCAATGAATATTCCCTGGGGTCTGAGGTTCTCTGTTAGTCCAGTGGTTTGGACTCATAGCTCCCACCGCAGGAGCTTCGGATTGACCCAGGACCTGTGAACCAAGATCCTGCAAGCTGCGTGGGGTGGCCAAAAAAAAAAAAAGAAAGAACAATAACAAAGTAAAAAATAAAATTAGACCAGAAAACTAACAGATACGTTATAAAGAATATAAAAATAAAAATATAATGAATCAACAACTGGAAGGTACATCAGTACCACAATAGTAAAAAAGAAGAGGGAAAAAAAAAAGGGGGGGGGGGAAGGCCTTGGCTGGGCAGGGCCAAGGCAGGGCCTAAGCAAGGGCCAAGGGCAGGGCCTAAGCAAGGGCAAGCTTTGGGTGGTGGGGAGGGCCAATGCTCAGGACCCACAGGGCTGGAAAAGGCCCTAGGGGCTCTGGGGGGTGGGGCTTAGGCTCAAGGAACAGAAGGGGCCCAGGCATGCCCCCCACCTCTGGTCTCAGAGGGCAGGGCACCTCACCTGGGAGCCCAGCAGGCTTCCTGGGCTCAAGTGGGTGGGGCAAAGGCCTTCCTCTCCTTTCCTGCTCCTCCCTCCTATGCCCCCAGGAACAATGTGGCTGGGGGCGGGAGGGGACCGGTCTGGGAGCTCAGCAGGCTCCCTGGGCCCAAGTGGGAGAGGCAATCACCCTCTGCTCCTCTCCCACTCCTCTTGTATGGCCCCTCCCACTTGTCTCTCCTGATCTCCCCTGCCTCCCTCCTATGCCCCCAGGACCCATGTGTCCTGGACAGGGCTTTGGAGGGCGGGGTTACTGGCTTGGGAGATCAGCAGGCTCCCTGGCCCAAGTGGGCCTGGTGATCGCCCTCTGCTCCTCTCCTGCTCCTCCCAGAGAGTCCCTTCCACTGCCTCTCCTAATCTCCCTGGCCTCAGGGGCACTGATCTTGTGTGGCCTCCACTTCTCCTCCCCCCTCAGTCCCCTTACGTCCTACCATTCACTTTGGGTTTCCTCCCATCTCCTTGGGCATCACAGTCCCCCACCAGCGGCCGGCAGGTGCCCTAGTTGTGGGGAGATGCTAACTCAGCATCTTCCCACACTGCCGTCTTGACTCCATCTCCTCCATCTATTTCATTCTTTTTATTGATTACATAACATTGCTCATCTCCTACCATGCTATATAATTTACTAATTTATTATATTTGTTGTTTGTTTTATCCCTAGAACATAAGCTTCACTGACTAAAAAAAATTGTTTACTGCTATATCTAAGAGCATAGGACAGCCCTAACATAGGAATCTGTTGAATGACTCAAGTTCAAAATAATGTAAACCCATAACTTGTTTTGCCACATTCTTATTAATGAGCTATTTTTGTTTGTGCTCTTTGCTATAAAGAGAAATGTTTCAAGGCTGTCTTTACAGATATTTCTTCACTTGCTGAGAGAGTTATTTCTTAAATTCCTAGAAGGTGATCGCTATATAGATTATACGCTTTTTAAAATAGTTATTTCCAAATTGCTCTCTAAAAATGTTTAAGTTACATTCTTATCACAGGATATGAGTAGGCCTTTTAGCTTTATTCTTCATAATTTTCTGCTTTTCTAATTTTTATACCCAACATTTATTTTCTTAATCAAAAGAAAGCATGATTAAAAAGAAAATTACCTTTAATTTTCTTTATCATCCTAGAAAAATATTTTAACATTCTAAAACTTGAAAATGGCAGATACCATTTGAACTATAGTACTCTTCTTTTCATTCATTTAGATTATTCCAGTATACAATTTTTAAAAATTGTTATTTCTATGTCTATCAATACTTTACTACCAAATAGGTACATTACAACGTGCTTACTGGAGCAGAGAAATTAGATAGAAAGGCTTAACTAATTTCCCAAGTTGGTGTTGTCTTATAATTTGCACAGAGTAGCAGGAAATGCTTTTGACAATAAATAATTTTTGAGTAATGATATCATTAATAAATAGACATACTTGCCTCTCATTTAACCCTTTTAGTAAAAGTTCAGGAAGAAAAGAACCATATTAAAATTTTAAAAGTACAAAAAATATATTTGTTTCCAGTTTTGTAACGTTTATAAGCAACCAATAGACAAAGGGAGGTGGTAATTTTTTATTCAGCTTTAAACTTGACCCTGTTGCTCAGTAAGTGTGACTATGGCTTTGGTAAAGTCTTGTCCTTCTACAAAAATTACACTATTAACCTAGAATCATGCAACTGGAGCTGCTTATTCAGACTTGCAGGCAAATTGTTCTGAACCATTCACATATATTTGCATATCACCTACTTGGAAATAGGGTACAGTTTATATCAGGATACAAACTTTCCCTGTGTGAAGGGAAAACAAACCAGTAACTAATGGGATCGGACCCTTTGTCATAGCTTCTGTCCTTTAACTGAACTCACTGATCCAGGGACAACATTCAGTGTCTCCTAAACAGTTCAGAAGCTAACAAAATTCATAACCACTGAATTTCTGATGTATATAATAGCAACTTGTAAGTAATCAAATAGAATAGGAATAGAAAAAGTTCCCACTTTAATCAACATTGAAGACTACTTTTTTTAAAAAAAATTTTTAACACCTTTATTGGAGTATAATTGCTTTACAATAGTGTGTTAGTTTCTGCTTTATAACAAGGTGAATCAGTTATACATATACATATGTTCCCATATCTCTTCCCTCTTGTGTCTCCCTCGCTCCCACCCTCCCTATCCCACCCCTCTAGGTGGTCATAGAGCACAGAGCTGATCTCCCTGTGCTATGCGGCTGCTTCCCACTAGCTATCTATATTACATTTGGTAGTGTATATATGTCCATGCCACTCTCTCACTTTGTCCTACCTTACCCTTCTCCCTCCCCATGTCCTCAAGTCCATTCTCTAGTAGGTCTGCGTCTTTATTCCCGTCTTGCCCCTAGGTTCTTCATGACCATTTTTTGTTGTTGTTTTTTACATTCCATATATATGTGTTAGCATATGGTATTTGTTTTTCTCTTTCTGACTTACTTCACTCTGTATGACAGACTCTAGGTCCATCCACCTCGCTACAAATGACTCAATTTCATTTCTTTTTATGGCTGAGTAATATTTCATTGTATATATGTGCCACATCTTCTTTATCCATTCATCTGTTGATGAACACTTAGGTTGGTTCCATGTCCTGGCTATTGTAAACAGAGCTGCAATGAACATTGTGGTACATGACTCTTTTTGAATTATGGTTTTCTCAGGGTATATGCCCTGTAGTGGGATCGCTGGGTTGTATGGTAGTTCTAGTTTTAGTTTTTTGAGGAACCTCCATACTGTTCTCCATAGTGGCTGTATCAATATACATTCCCACCAACAGTGCAAGAGGGTTCCCTTTTCTCCACACCCTCTCCAGGATTTATTGTTTGTAGATTTTTGATGATGGCCATTCTGACTGGTGTGAGATGATATCTCATTGTAGTTTTGATGTGCATTTCTCTAATGATTAATGATGTTGAGCATTCGTTCATGTGTTTGTTGGCAATCTGTATATTTTCTTTGGAGAAATGTCTATTTAGGTCTTCTGCCCATTTTTGGATTGGGTTGTTTGTTTTTTTGATATTGAGCTGCGTGAGCTGTTTATATATTTTGCAGATTAATCCTTTGTCAGTTGCTTCATTTGCAAATATTTTCTCCCATTCTGAGGGTTGCAAGACTACTTCTTAATGCCCTATGTGCTTGGCATAATTTTAGGCTTCTGTAAAGTAAGCAAGCCCTGCCCTCAAGGAATCTGCATTTTGCTTAGCAGCCAAGGAGATTGAGAGAAAGAGGTGAGCAAGAAAAGATGGCAATTTAAGTAGGCACTATTTCTAGAGGTGAATTTCATGATGCTTCATATCAGTGTTATTATAAGAAATTATAATGAGTCAGTACTTTTGTTAGAGCAAACACAATGAGATGATGATAGAGCAAACAGAGCTCAAGTAGGTTTCCCAGACGAATTAAATTCCCTGACATCAGTGTCCAAGACCTAGGTCATCCTTTAGCATTCTGGTTTTTTAACTTTCTCCTCAAATTAACATATTTACATTTACTCAGATTCTATCATTCATTTTTCATCTTTTCATGAAGAAAAAGTTACCTTTTCAACTTTCTAATGCTTCTTAACCTCAAGTATTTGCTTGGATAGGCTTCAAAAAGCCTATATGTTTCTTTAAAAAGGCTTTTGTGAAAGAACATTCTTTGAATGGTATTGTTTTAATCCTAACAAAAGCAGAGCACTAATTGAGTCCCTTGTTGGTTAAAATCAATATCCTCCTTGTATTATTTAAAAGTATCTGCCAAAGAACTCAAAGGCATTAAACTCTTGTGAAATTTTTAGGTGAATTCTTAAAAGATGCACACTTCTTATTTATCCATGCTCTCTGTACATTATTGTCCAAACATTTACCTTAATGTCTTTTACCATGTACCTTCCATTTCTTATTCCTTTATTGGAAAGGTACTATCACATTGTTGAACCTGGTAGACAGTCAGCCAAAGATTCACTAATGACTTAATACACATAGACTGAACACCTTCTGTGTACAGAATAAAATGGTAGCTCCTGAGGTAAATAAAAAGATGAATTAATCACAGATCTAAAGTTCACAACCAAGTGGCAGAGATGGTCACAAGACATGTAATTCAGTGCCTGAGTAAGATGTTGAGGAAAAAAGGAGGAGGAGAGAGTGAAGTATTTAGATACTGAAAGTTTCTTATTTACTATTAGTGTAGAATTTACATCATTACATGAGTTCCACTGCAAAAAAACCTCTGAACTTTCTTATTTAAACATTTACCACATCTCTCATCATTCATTTGCTCTATATACTATTATTTATTGAGTGCCTCCTCTCATTTATTGAGTACAATGCTGCATAAGGATATATCAGAACACGGAGTGATGTAATATGTAAAAATAAAACAGAGCATTAAGGATTGCTATTTTCATAGAGATGTTTATACAGCTTGACCCAGAATTTTCTTCAGGATCAAAGCTCACTTTGATAGAAACTATATGTTATATTTTATTTAACATCTTTTATCTTAATATTTAAATAAAGTTAATGTTCTTGGAATTTTCATTTCAAAAAGTCTTTGGATTAATGGGAGAAGCCAGGAGTTCTGGCAGTAAGCACAAAAAAGTCATCATAACACCTATGCACCTCATCATTTATCTGGCAAATTTTGCTAGAAACGACAACATCCAAAACAGAGTTCTAATCCTCCCAACTGGCAACAGATACCAAATTATAAGTCCAATTCTTCTTATAGTTCACTAAATTTTCCTGGGTCTGGAAGAAGATAGCCAAAGGGCTGTAAATTAACATCCTTCACATTATTTTGATGATATGCAAAATCTTTAACAAATTTGACACTGTAAACTACTTAGCTCCTTTTAAAGGTGGCAAAATATATTCAGATATGAAAATACTAACCTAAAATTGCAGACACCAGTTATACCCACTTCAGTAATGGCCATGAGTTAATAATTAATTTGCATAAGATGACAAGTAAAAAACAACTGAGAAACTGATTCTTTCTTATCAAAAAGAGAAGTATTGCTCACAGAAAAATGCTATGGGAAAAAATACTCAGTTTTATACCCAAATGATCAAGTGTGAGCAGTGAACAGAGAATTTGCAGAAGTGCAGGGACTCAAAATCCCATATATTCATTTTCAGGAAGATACTGTAAGATGTGCTCTAGCAAAATGTGGCAGTAAAACAAGAAAGAGGCAGACTGGTGCCTAGAAAATAGAGCATTCAACACAAGAAAGCTACAAAATGGAGTCCCACCAGGACAACCATGCCTTAGGCTAGAAGGGAACCAAGACTAAAACAGTGAAGAAGGGTAAGGCCTCCAAACTACTGATTTATCTGAACATTTGAAAAAATTGTAGTAATTAGTATTTGAGTGTTCTCACAGAGAATTTAAAAAGATATATTGAAAATCAAACAAAACAAAGGGGGAGCAAGGCAATTATTGAGTCCAGGAAAAGCAAAAGGCTAAAAAAAAGTAAAATATAACAATAGTGTACTACTTGGCTTATTAATAAACAGTATCTACATAGTCAATGCTGACCAATGATCTAAGCAAATATTTTATAATGATATGGAGAAGATAGAGGAAGGGAAGAGAGGTGAATGTGAAAAAAAGAAATCCATAGTCAACAGGTAATATCTAGATGTGATAAATAAAGAGTTATATACATATAAAATTTATATATGGAGGAGAGGAAAATACCAGCCCAATCAACTAAGTTGTTGAAAATGATTGTCTCTGGGTAATGGGATTGGAAATGAAGAAAGATAGATGATTCACGTTTATTATAATCCTTTTATTTTTAAAAACTATGTGTATAGCATTTTGATAAAAACTTTACATATTTTAATTAACTTGCAATAACCAAATACATTCTGCCTAATCTAAGCAGAGAAACAATTTGCTAAAGGATATTAGGGAACACATAGGTTCATTACACAGGTTAGTGAAACAGGGTAGAGGTCAAGCACCCAGGAACACACAGAGATTTGGCCAATAAAGAAACTTCTATTGCCAAAAGCTGCATATCCCAGCTAGCATTCCTGAAAAAATGGATTTTACATACTCTGGTTGCTTACTTTTGCATGTCTTCCAGAGTGTAGATGATAGATTCTAGATGCTATGCCCTTAGTCCGGGGTAAAGGAGACTAGAAATTGATCCTCCATTAGAGACACAAAACTCAAAGTTTGGGCAATTATCAAAATATAGAGAAGGTACTCAAAAGATACCAGACAGCCACAAATGAGAAATGTTTGCTACATCTAGATAAATCAATTCCTTTCCTAGAATGTGTGATTTTCTTCATTAATGTCTGACCATTTTAATCTAAGCATCATTGAAAATTCTGAAAAAAAAATGCTAAGAAAATGTTATGATTCTGGATTGGCAACTTCTGGGAACTTATTATGTATCCTTGTAGACATGAGATATCCGAGCACAACATGTACAAAGAATGTGAGTATAGATTTTGGGTCTGACTATAAGAAAGCAAGTTTGAACAGGCAGCTGAGTAAGGCAGGAGTAAGAAACATTTGATTATATGGAAAGGTGTAGAAAATCAGATAAAAAACTTGGTATCTTGGGGAATAGTTACAAATTCTGTCATACGAATGAGGGTCTTCTGTTTTCTCTTCTGCATACTACACACTAAAGATTATTTTTACTTTAGTTGGAGATTGAGCATCTTAAGTATTAGTTTTGGTGATTGTATTTTTCTTTAGCTAAAATTATCATAAAGTACTTCACTTATTAGCAGCAATTATGTAATAGTCAACTACGTTAAGAAGTAAACATATTTGTCTCCAGTGTAATTATGCACAATTAGAGACAGTGACAACATAAATAACAGTAGAGATAATATAATAATATTGTAATAATATAAAATAAAAATCCAAATTTTGTTGAGTAATTTGAGTCAACAAATGCCAAAAAGTTAGGCTAGCCCAACAATCCAAAATTAGATATATAAAACAACTCCCAGAAATAGTATCACTCTAAAATTCTTCAGACACATCAGACCTTCAAAATACAATGGCAGAATGTAGATACTATGCCAGCAGTTAAGCTCTTCCTCTAGAAAGATTATAATAGTCATTGATTTCCAAATGCACATTGTGGAAGTAAATTTAGAGTTGATCTGGAATATGACACCTTTATTTTATAGATTATAAAACCAAAGACCTTAGAATTGGAAAAATTCATACCTTCATTTTATATAAGTGAAAAGAAAAGCTCAGAAAGTAGTAACAGTCACATACGTATGGAAGAAAACATTTTAGAACCCAGATTTCTTGATATCAAGTTAATGTGGAACCAGGATATCATTTCAGACATTGTACACATTCTTAACTACTACTTTATACTGCCTTTTGACCAAGAAAAAATATACATGGTTATTAAAGATAAAAAGGCTAATTTCAGTTACCATAAAAGATATGTAAATTAAAATAAGAGGAAATCACAGTTCACAGTTACAAAGTCACTGGGAACACTGAATAAATGTATATTGAGCCATTGCTCCTGGGGGAAATAGAGGATCAGGTTCCTGCAAGCTTTTGGTCACAACATTTTCTTCAACTGATAAATATATAACTTTATTTAATCATATGCAGTGTTTCTTTATAGTAAAACACTAGCTGAGAACATTATCCTGATGCTGGGTAACATGACCATAAATTTCTTTGACCTTCAACCTCACAACGATGCTGTCTACTATGCTTCTTTTAATCAGTCATCATCTCATGAATCCACAAATTTAGCTGCTTTTCCATCTTTCCCATAGCTTCGTCATGAACTGTAGATGTTACTTTTGCATTTTCCAGAGCAGCCTCACATACAGGTCAGTGAATTTCCTCTCTGTTTCTCTGGATATATAGTACTGTTGATTTATTAACATTGAACTCACAGCCAACAGCACTATAACTCAAGCCTGGATGAAACTTATCTAGCATGTGTATTTTCTCCGGAAGGCACATCCCAGCTTTCTTACACATGGGAACTGTAAACAGCATTTCAGCATACACTAGGGGACCATTTAAACAGCAAAATTACCAAACAAAAGCACAAAAATGTGAAAATTGTGGCACTACACTGACTGTGAAAAAGACATTTGTTTACAGTATGAAAGTTGAAACAAGAAAGCAGAGGATGGCCTTGTTTGCCCATATGTGACTCAAAATTTTCACCACTCTGCACATGTCCACAAACAACCAGGAAAGTGCCCTGAGTATTGACCTTAGAATTGCAAATAAACTTTAAAGGGTAAGCATATTCACAAATACAGAATTCATGAATAATTAGGATTGACTGCATATTGACAAGGATTTCAAAAGATCGATAAGACTAGTGTTGGCAAGGATGGGGACAGTGGACATACTCCAGTGCCAGAGTTTGCCTTCTGAAATAGGACAGAATTTTCCGAGGCCAACTTGGAAATATGAATCAGAAATTTAAAAACTGTTCATATACTGTGATAATTTTATGTGGTAGCCAGATTGGCGGCCTGGATGGAACAAAAAGGCTGAACCTTCCCTGAGTAAGAGAGAATTCCTCCTACCTGACGGCCTTTGAACTTGGACGACAGTTTTTTCCCGCCTTCGGACTCGAATTAAAACATTGACTCTTCTTGGGTCTTGAGCCTGCCAGCATTCTGACTGGAAACACAAACTCGACTCTCTTGGGTTTTCTACTTGCAGAATCAACCTGCAGATTTTGAGAATTCTGAGGCTTCATAATCTTGTGAGCCGATTTTTTATAATAAGTCTCTTTCTACATATAAATCCTATTGGTTCTGTTTCTCTGGAGGATTCTAACACATATGCTTTGTTCTTGGAGTTGTACTGCTAGGAATATATCTCAAGAAACTAATCATACAGTAGATAGATAGATAGACTGATAGATTGATAAGAGATATATTTATCTTTTACATAATAAGGTTTATGGAAATAGTATTATAATAGCAACGAGTTAGAAAGAACCTAAACATCCACAGAAAAGGTTTTTGTATGTCATACTATGCTGCAATATAAAAAATTATGATATTGGTATATTTATTTATATAGGCATTTATAAAATATTATGCTAAAAAATGATTACCAGCTACCATA
The DNA here is from genome assembly GCF_949987515.2 of Delphinus delphis. Lineage (NCBI taxonomy): Eukaryota > Metazoa > Chordata > Mammalia > Artiodactyla > Delphinidae > Delphinus > Delphinus delphis. The sequence continues at coordinate 98,024,615 of NC_082686.1, read as the reverse complement.
CACAGTATAATTACATTTTAAAAATATATGTGAACATATACGCATAGAAAGAAGTCTTAACAGAAGTGGTTATCTTGAGTGGTAGGAATCTGGGTAAATTCTATTTTTATTACCTACTACATATTTATATTTTCTTTTTTTTTCTATAATGAACATATATTAGTGTGTTGCTCAAAAAGAAAAGAAGCCCATGATGGACAAAAGACTATGTGACGTGGTAGAAAGAACTCTAGGTTTGATGTCAGGTGACCTGGGTTCTAAACCCAGGTCTGCACTAACTTGAGACAGTAGCTTAACTACTCTGGTCCTCCTTTTCTCATCTATAATATCATAGAACTGAACTAGGTGACCTCTAAGGCCTCTTCCAATACCACACTCAGTCTTCCCCAGGCCCATGTTTCTTTGGATTCTTTGGTGAAGGTTCTACATGTTGGTACCCTTATGATTTCAACTCAGGGATATGAGGGAACACAAAAAGAACAACTTCTGCACAGTGACTGTTGGGACATTCCCAACCTGTAACCCTATCTGAACCCAAATTTGGCTCGATCCTGGGCTTGTGGTAGCAGAATGGAAGGATATAGATCAGATGTGACTTTGCATTATTTGGTGGCATTGTCCAAGTATCCTAGAAAGAGAGGGACGGTATATAGTAAAAAGAACATGGATGTTGGTGTTTGAATTCCCACTCAAGCATTTACTAATTCTCAGGAGGATTTTCCTCACCAGTTAAAAAGAGACTGTTCTGTGTACTTCAAGAGTTCTTGCGAATTCTCAATTCACTAAAGTAGCAAAAGTGCAGAGTACAAAATAGGCAGACATTCGGAAAAAAGGAGGTAATTGTTTCCTTTCCTTCTTCCTTTCACAGATGACACATTCTAGAATCAGGCTGATTCCAGGGAAAATGGGAAAAGGGAAGTAATTTTCTTCATAACTGTCCTAGGAGCTAGAGGTAAACTTGTTGTTCTACCTAATGATTATATTGGACAGTTGGTAAATTATAGCTTACAATGAATTTGTTATCATAGCAGTAAAAAAAAAAAAAAAGCAAGTTAAGCAATAATAGGAAACAAGGATTTAACTTTGGGATCCAATTTGGAGCACAAATAAGTGACATAGGAGCCTAATATTTCATTCATCTAGTAAAATATCTCCAGGCTTGGTAGTGATTAGACGCAGAGTCATTTCCTGGCCCCTGTAGTAGATAATAGCTCTGACACTGTGTCCTTTAACAAAGCACCAGAGGAACAGCTCAATATACTCCAAGAGGAACAAATCACACCTTGTCCAACCTACACGTGTCCTGGATTCTGCCCACGAAAGCACTGACATAATCTGATCTTATTTTACTCAAGAATTCTCATGGGATCTTAGGATAAGAGGTTATTGTTTTATCCTGCAAACTATTTATATTCTTTAGAAAGGGAGTTATGCAAACTCATGTTAATGCATAACTGGGAACAAATTATGAGGCCTCTTAGGAACTCAATGAATCTTAGTTTCTCACAGAGAGGAAACCACTTGATTATCCAAAGAGATGATCTAAATGTTCTGTTCCCTGATCCCACTCTGATTTGTGATTGCCTCCTAATTCCCTAAAGCTGCAGTTCCTTAACTGTGTGCCATCTCAAGGTGGCAGAAGATTTATAGGGGAGCTGTGGAATTTTTACATTTTTAATGGAAACACAGTGATACTGAGCATCTGTCAGACAGCCCATGAATGACAAGCTTGAAGTAATTTTCAGACCACACAACATTCCTTTGGATGAAATCATCTTTTAGAAGCTGGGGTTCTGCAGCAAGTACTGCAGAAAAATTAATGAGGAACAGGAAGTGAGGATAGTGGGATCCAGTCTGACTCCAAGGTCTGAGAAGTTGTGCAGTACCCCACAGATGCACACATCCCATTAGGAGGTAACTGTGGTTATTCAAGAATGATATAAAATAATTTTCTTTCAATTTATGTGTATTACTTTTTCATGTGGCTACTAAATTGCTAGGACATAAATACTTATGAAGTTGTTTGGATCTAACTACTTACACTTTGAACTCTCAGGTACTTATTTTGGCCTAAGGATGCTGTGGAAAAAAAGAAATACTGAGACACTAAGGGCCCCATGAGTAGAGAAAGTTTGGTAGCCTCTGCCCTGCAGCCCTCTTCCATCTTGTCAATATGGCTCAGGTCAATATTTTATATTCAAAGCCATATCTATCACAATACGCTGCCCGAGGAGGTGGGTGTTCCCTTTCATCGAAGTAGAGAAAGTTAAAATAAATTTTAGGTCATTAAGATCTTGTCAGCCTACTGAGAATGCCTGCTATAGTTCGTGTTAAATATTTATCACCTGAGGACAGCCATCTGTTCTTTCCAATTCTCATTTGGCCTCCGTCTCCTCTCTTCCTGCCAAAAGTATTAGATGCTTGATGGTTTGATTTCCAAAATCAGGATGCTTTGGGGTTGCCTATTGTATGTTTATTTACAGCAATATTTATTCTGTCTGACCTGCTTTCTGCATTTCTCAAAACAAAACATCCACATCTCATAAATGTATTATTAAATTTCTAATCATGTTGCAAGCTACAAGCACTCTAAAATAATTATTTCTCCTTTCTGCTTAAACTGGAAAGCTGGAAAATAAATATTCAGACTTTATCAGTCACACATGTTAGTAATAAGGCACAGAAACTCCAAGTTATAATTGCATATTGGGAATCTGGGGCTTTTCTCTATTTTCTCAATATTCATTCTCTCTGGGAGAACCCCTCTGACCTTACTGTTACCACAGGATAATATCTGTGAAGATGGCTCCCAAATCTCTCTCTCTCTTATCCCGTCTTCTGAATTGCAGCCACACATTCTAAATTGCCTAGATATGCCACAGCCCCCTACCAACTTTCCTCTCATACTGCTCTTCTTTCCTCCTTCCTTTGCAACCAACTCAGGCTCAAAATTTTGGTTACCTTTTCCTCCTTATTTCTCTTTCCCAACAACCAAAGGATTTCAAGTCTTAGCAATCTATCTCTTCATCCGTCCTCTACTCCCACGGCAACTTCCCTGGTTTAGGCTTTTATTGCTTCTTACGTCAGTTCATCTTCCACAAAGCAGCTAGATCATTTGCTAGATTCAAATCGGCCCGTGTCGATTTTCCCCTGGCTTTATTGAGATACAGTTGACATAAAACAGTAGGTAATTTTAAGATGTACAATATAATGATTTCGATATATGTATTTATTGCAAAACGACTACCACAATAAGGTTAATCCACACACGTCACCTCACATAGTTATAATTTGATGCACGCGTGCACGCACGTGCGTGCGTGCGTGTGTGTGTGTGTGTGTGTGTGTGGTGAGAAGTTTTAAAATCTATTGTTGAAATTTTGTATGGAAGATGGCGGAAGAGTAAGACGCGGAGATCACCCTCCTCCCCACAGATACACCAGAAATACATCTACGCGTGGAACAACTCCTACGGAGCACCTACTGAACGCTGGCAGAAGACCTCAGACCTCCCAAAAGGCAAGGAACCCCCCACGTACCTGGTTAGGGCAAAAGAAAAAACTAAACAGAGACAAAAGGATAGGGACGGGTCCTGCACCAGCGGGAGAGAGCTGTGAAGGAGGAAAAGTGTCCACACACTAGGAAGCCCCTTCGCGGGTGGAGACTTCGGGAGGCGGAGTGGGGGAGCTTGGGAGCCGCGGAGGAGAGCACAGCAACAGGGGTGCGGAGGGCAAAGCGGACAGATTCCAGCGCAGAGGATCCGGCCGACCGGCACTCACCAGCCGAGAGGCTTGTCTGCTCGCCCGCCGGGGCGGCCGGGACTGGGAGCTGAGGCTCCGGCTTTTGTCGGAGCGCCGGGAGAGGACTGAGATTGGCGGCGTGAACACAGCCTGCAGGGCGTTAGTGCACCGCGGCTAGCCGGGAGAGAGTCCGGGGAAAAGTCTGCACCTGCCGAAGAGGCAAGAGACTTTTACGTCCCTCTTTGTTTCCTGGTGCATGAGGAGAGGGGATTAAGAACGCTGCTTGAGAGAGCTCCAGGGACGGGCACGAGCCGCGGCTAAAAGTGCGGAGCCGAGACAGACAGGAGACGCTAAGGCCGCTGCTGCCGCCACCAGGAGGCCTGTGTGCGAACACAGGTCACTAGCCACACGCCCTTCCGGGGAGCCTGTGCAGCCCGCCACTGCCAGGGTCCCGGGATCCAGGGACAACTTCCCCGGGAGAACGCACGGCTCGCCTCAGGCTGCAACGTCACGCCGGCCTCTGCCGCCGCAGGCCCGCCCCACACTCCGTGACCCTCCCTACCCCCCGGCCTGAGTGAGCCAGAGCCTCTGAATCAGCGGCTCCTTTAACCCCGTCCTGTCTGAGCAAAGAACGGATGCCCTCCGGCGACCTACACGTACAGGCGGGGCCAAATCCAAAGCTGAGCCCCTGGGAACTGTGAGAACAAAGAAGAGAAAGGGAAATCTCTCCAAGCAGCCTCAGAAGCAGCGGATTAAAGCTCCACAATCAACTTGATGTACCCTGCATCTGTGGAATACCTGAATAGACAACGAATCATCCCAAATTAAGGAGCCCTGTGGATGAAAGGCTCTTGGTGCTGCAGCCAGGAGTCAGTGCTGTGCCTCTGAGGTGGGAGAGCCAACTTCAGGACACTGGTCCACAAGAGGCCTCCCAGCTGCACATAATATCAAACAGCAAAAATCTCCGAGAGATCTCCATCTCAACGCCAGCACCCAGCTTCACTCAACGACCAGCAAGATACAGTGCTGGACATCCTATGCCAAACAACTAGCAAGACAGGAACACAACCCCACCCATTAGCAGAGAGGCTGCCCAAAATCATAATAAGTCTACAGACACCCCAAAACACACCACCAGACGTGGACCTGCCCACCAGAAAGACAAGATCCAGCCTCATCCACCAGAACACAGGCACCAGTACCCTCCACCAGGAAGCCTACACAACCCACTGAACCAACCTTAGCCACTGGGGACAGACACAAAAAACAACAGGAACTACGAACCTTCAGCCTGCAAAAAAGGAGACCCCAAACACAGTAAGATAAGCAAAATGAAAAGACAGAAAAACACACAGCAGATGAAGGAGCAAGATAAAAACCCACCAGACCTAACAAATGAAGAGGAAATAGGCAGTCTACCTGAAAAAGAATTCAGAATAATGATAGTAAGGTTGATCCGAAATCTTGGAGATAGAATGGACAATAGAATGGACAAAATGCAAGAATCAGTTAACAAGGACCTAGAAGAACTAAAGATGAAACAAGCAACGATGAACAACACAATAAATGAAATTAAAAGTACTCTAGATGGGATCAATAGCAGAATAACTGAGGCAGAAGAACGGATAAGTGACCTGGAAGATAAAATAGTGGAAATAACTACTGCAGAGCAGAATAAAGAAAAAAGAATGAAAAGAACTGAGGACAGTCTCAGAGACCTCTGGGACAACATTTAACGCACCAACATTCGAATTATAGGGGTTCCAGAAGAAGAAGAGAAAAAGAAAGGGACTGAGAAAATATTTGAAGAGATTATAGTTGAAAACTTCCCTAATATGGGAAAGGAAATAGTTAATCAAGTCCAGGAAGCACAGAGAGTCCCATACAGGATAAATCCAAGGAGAAATACGCCAAGACACATATTAATCAAACTGTCAAAAATTAAATACAAAGAAAACATTAAAAGCAGCAAGGGAAAAACAACAAATAACACACAAGGGAATCCCCATAAGGTTAACAGCTGATCTTTCAGCAGAAACTCTGCAAGCCAGAAGGGAGTGGCAGGACATATTGAAAGTGTTGAAGGAGAAAAACCTGCAACCAAGATTACTCTACCCAGCAAGGATCTCATTCAGATTTGATGGAGAAATTAAAACCTTTACAGACAAGCAAAAGCTGAGAGAGTTCAGCACCACCAAACCAGCTCTACAATAACTGCTAAAGGAACTTCTCTAGGCAAGAAACACAAAAGAAGGAAAAGACCTACAATAACGAACCCAAAACAATTAAGAAAATGCGAATGGGAACACACATATCGATAATTACCTTAAATGTAAATGGACTAAATGCGCCCACCAAAAGACACAGATTGGCTGAATGGATACAAAAACAAGACCCATATATTTGCTGTCTACAAGAGACCCACTTCAGACCTAGAGACACATACAGACTGAAAGTAAGGGGATGGAAAAAGGTATTTCATGCAAATGGAAACCAAAAGAAAGCTGGAGTAGCAATTCTCATATCAGACAAAATAGACTTTAAAACAAAGACTAGTAGAAGAGACAAAGAAGGACACTACATAATGATTAAGGGATCGATCCAAGAGGAAGATATAACAATTGTAAATATTTATGCACCGAACATAGGTGCACCTCAATACATAAGGCAAATACTGACAACCATAAAAGGGGAAATCGACAGTAACACATTCATAGTAGGGGACTTTAACACCCCACTTTCACCCATGGACAGATCATCCAAAATGAAAATAAATAAGGAAACACAAGCTTTAAATGATACATTAAACGAGATGGAGTTAATTGATATTTATAGGACATTCCATCCAAAAACAACAGAATACACATTTTTCTCAAGTGCTCATGGAACATTCTCCAGGATAGATCATATCTTGGGTCACAAATCAAGCCTTGGTAAATTTAAGAAAATTGAAATTGTATCAAGTATCTTTTCTGACCACAACGCTATGAGACTCGATATCAATTACAGGAGAAGATCTGTAAAAAATACAAACACATGGAGGCTAAACAATACACTACTTAATAACGAAGTGATCACTGAAGAAATCAAAGAGGAAATCAAAAAATACCTAGAAACAAATGACAATGGAGACACGACGACTCAAAATCTATGGGATGCAGCAAAAGCAGTTCTAAGAGGGAAGTTTATAGCAATACAATCTTACCTCAAGAAACAGGAAACATCTCGAATAAACAACCTAACCTTGCACCTAAAGCAATTAGAGAAAGAAGAACAAAAAAACCCCAAAGTTAGCAGGAGGAAAGAAATCATAAAAATCAGATCAGAAATAAATGAAAAAGAAATGAAGGAAACGATAGCAAAGATCAATAAAACTAAAAGCTGGTTCTTTGAAAGGATAAACAAAATTGATAAACCATTAGCCAGACTCATCAAGAAAAAAAGGGAGAAGACTCAAATCAATAGAATTAGAAATGAAAAAGGAGAAGTAACAACTGACACTGCAAAAATACAAAAGATCATGAGAGATTACTACAAGCAACTCTATGCCAATAAAATGGACAACCTGGAAGAAATGGACAAATTCTTAGAAAGGCACAACCTGCCAAGACTGAATCAGGAAGAAATAGAAAATATGAACAGACCAATCACAAGCACTGAAATTGAAACTGTGATTAAAAATCTTCCAACAAGCAAAAGCCCAGGACCAGATGGCTTCACAGGCGAATTCTATCAAACATTTAGAGAAGAGCTATCACCTATCCTTCTCAGACTCTTCCAAAATATAGCAGAGGGAGGAACACTCCCAAACTCATTCTATGAGGCCACCATCACCCTGATACCAAAACCAGACAAGGATGTCACAAAGAAAGAAAACTACAGGCCAATATCACTGATGAACATAGATGCAAAGATCCTCAACAAAATACTAGCAAACAGAATCCAACAGCACATTAAACGGATCATACACCATGATCAAGTGGGGTTTATTCCAGGAATGCAAGGATTCTTCAATATATGCAAATCAATCAACATGATACACCATATTAACAAATTGAAGGAGAAAAACCACATGATCATCTCAATAGATGCAGAGAAAGCTTTTGACAAAATTCAACACCAATTTATGATAAAAACCCTGCAGAAAGTAGGCATAGAGGGAACTTTCCTCAACATAATAAAGGCCATATATGACAAACCCACAGCCAACATCGTCCTCAATGGTGAAAAACTGAAAGCATTTCCACTAAGATCAGGAACAAGACAAGGTTGCCCACTCTCACCACTCTTATTCAACATAGTTTTGGAAGTTTTAGCCACAGCAATCAGAGAAGAAAAGGAAATAAAAGGAATCCAAATCGGAAAAGAAGAAGTAAAGCTGTCACTGTTTGCAGATGACATGATACTATACATAGAGAATCCTAAAGATGCTACCAGAAAACTACTAGAGCTAATCAATGAATTTGGTAAAGTAGCAGGATACAAAATTAATGCACAGAAATCTCTGGCATTCCTATACACTAAGGATGAAAAATCTGAAAGTGAAATCAAGAAAACACTCCCATTTACCATTGCAACAAAAAGACTAAAATACCTAGGAATAAACCTACCTAAGGAGACAAAAGACCTGTATGCAGAAAATTATAAGATACTGATGAAAGAAATTAAAGATGATACAAATAGATGGAGAGATATACCATGTTCTTGGATTGGAAGAATCAACATTGTGAAAATGACTCTACTACCCAAAGCAATCTACAGATTCAATGCAATCCCTATGAAACTACCACTGGCATTTTTCACAGAACTAGAACAAAAAATTTCACAATTTGTATGGAAACACAAAAGACCCCGAATAGCCAAAGCAATCTTGAGAACGAAAAATGGAGCTGGAGGAATCAGGCTTCCTGACTTCAGACTATACTACAAAGCTACAGTAATCAAGACAGTATGGTACTGGCACAAAAACAGAAATATAGATCAATGGAACAAGATAGAAAGCCCAGAGATAAACCCACGCACATATGGTCACCTTATCTTTGACAAAGGAGACAGAAATGTACAGTGGAGAAAGGACAGCCTCTTCAATAAGTGGTGCTGGGAAAACTGGACAGCTACATGTAAAAGTATGAGATTAGATCACTCCCTAACACCATACACAAAAATAAGCTCAAAATGGATTAAAGACCTAAATGTAAGGCCAGAAACTATCAAACTCTTAGAGGAAAACATAGGCAGAACACTCTATGACATAAATCACAGCAAGGTCCTTTTTGACCCACCTCCTAGAGAAATGGAAATAAAAACAAAAGTAAACAAATGGAACCTAATGAAACTTCAAAGCTTTTGCGCAGCAAAGGAAACCATAAAGAAGACCAAAAGACAACCCTCAGAATGGGAGACAATATTTGCAAACGAAGCAACTGACAAAGGATTAATCTCCAAAATTTATAAGCAGCTCATGCAGCTTAATAACAAAAAAACAAACAACCCAGTCCAAAAATGGGCAGAAGACCTAAATAGACATTTCTCCAAAGAAGATATACAGAGTGCCAACAAACACATGAAAGAATGCTCAACATCACTAATCATTAGAGAAATGCAAATCAAAACTACAATGAGATATCATCTCACACCAGTCAGAATGGCCATCATCAAAAAATCTACAAACAGTAAATGCTGGAGAGGGTGTGGAGAAAAGGGAACCCTCTTACACTGTTGGTGGGAATATAAATTGTTACAGCCACTGTGGAGAACAGTATGGAGGTTCCTTAAAAAACTACAAATAGAACTACCATATGACCCAGCAATCCCACTACTGGGCATATACCCTGAGAAAACCATAATTCAAAAAGAGTCATGTACCAAAATGTTCATTGCAGCTCTATTTACAATAGCCCAGAGATGGAAACAACCTAAGTGTCCATCATTGGATGAATGGATAAAGAAGATGTGGCACATATATACAATGAAATATTACTCAGCCATAAAAAGAGACGAAATTGAGCTATTTGTAATGAGGTGGATAGACCTAGAGTCTGTCATACAGAGTGAACTAAGTCAGAAAGAGAGAGACAAATACCGTATGCTAACACATATATATGGAATTTAAGAAAAAAAAAATGTCATGAAAAACCGAGGGGTGAAACAGGAATAAAGACACAGACTTACTAGAGAATGGACTTGAGGCTATGGGGAGGGGGAAGGGTAAACGGTGACAAAGCGATAAAGAGGCATGGACATATATACACTACCAAACGTAAGGTAGATAGCTAGTGGGAAGCAGCCGCATAGCACAGGGAGATCAGCTCGGTGCTTTGTGACCGCCTGGAGGGGTGGGATAGGGAGGGTGGGAGGGAGGGAGACGCAAGCGGGAAGAGATATAGGAATATACGTATATATATAACTGATTCATTTTGTCGTGAAGCTGAAACTAACATACCATTGTAAAGCAATTATACTCCAATAAAGATGTTAAAAAAAATTAAAAAAAAAATCTATTGTCTGAGCAATTTTCAATACAGTATTGCTAACTATAGTCACCATGCTATACATTACATCTCCAGGACTTAAGTCATCTTATAACTGGAAGTTTGTACCCTTTGACCTTCACCCATTTCCCCCACCCCTTACCCCCTTGCAACCACCAATCTGTTCTTTGTTTCTAGGAGTTGTTTTTTTAGATTCCACATATAAGTGTTACCATAAAGTACTTATCTTCCTCTGTATGACATTTCACTTAGCATAGTGCCCTTGGACTTCATCCATGTGATCACTAACGGAAGGATTTCCTTCTTTTTATGGCTGAAAATACTCCACTGTTTATATATACCACATTTTCTTCACTCATTCATTGTCAATGGACCCATAAGTTGTTTCCATGTCTTGGCTATTGTAAATAATGCTGTCATGTCACATTTATATTTTAGATTTTCTTGCCTTGATCTTGCATGATTTGACCCCTGCTTATCTCACGTGTTTCATCTCACACCTCTTATCATCTCCACTACTAACAGCTCTGGCCTTTTTCCAGCTGCTCAAATATTCATCCTCCCAAACTCAGAGTCCATGTAATGATACTCCCTCTACCTAAAAAATTCCTACTTTGTTCTCCCTCACCTTTTCTTTGTGGGATAGTGTTAGGTTTAAACTGACCTTTGCTTAAATTCTATCCTCTTCTATAGGAGTTATGGATGCGAGGCAACGTAAATCAGCTCCCATTCACCCACCATTGCCCCACTCCACCTCCAAGAAAGAAAAAGTGCTCTGTTTAAGTTTTGCTCCAGCTGAGTTCAAATTTGGAGGCCACCACAGCTTAAATATAAAGCTCTCATGGTATAATGTCCCAAGTTAGCCACAACAACAACAAACCCAAGTGTAGGCTGATTGTAGAAAAAGAAATCTTAAAAGTACTTAAAGAAAACATGACCAAAATCTTTTACTAAGCTTTTAACGGGAAGATCTGCCTTACCATGCTCTGTAACTTAGCAACCAAAGAAGAAAATAACGACACATTGTCTTAGTGAAATATTTGCTTTGAATATATATTAAAGTATCTTCTTATTTATTCATTCATCACCTTATATTACTGAATCTCTACTGTGTTCTAGGCCTTTTGCTGGCTCCAGAGTCAGTTCATTTTGAGGCAAGGGAGCTGGCCCTCTGTATTCTAGTATCAGTCAGTGTGATTGCCTATGGGTTGCCCCAGGGTTGGAAGGCTCAAGTGTAACTTCCCAGACAAGATGCTCTTATATCTCAAAGGTCAGTATTTGGAGAAGGTTGCAGTTTTGAGTGCTTAGCAATCCAAACTCACAACAGCTGTGGGATGAACACACCAGCCTTGTAAAGGTACATGGGACACTAACAGCTTTCACTACAAGGTGTAAATGAAAAAGCTGAAATCTTGGAAGCCCCGAAACGGTACACTTCTGGGGTAGGCATGGGTGTGATTAACATAAGCATTACTGCAGGAGTAAGCAAGGATGTATTGTATTGTGCAGAACTAGTTTTAGCTCATTTTAACACAGTGTGGCAGCAACAGGAGAGATGGTATCCCCAAACTTGAGTGAACTGCTTCTATGGTCGTCTCTCCTTGAGACATTTGGAAGCAAATCTAGGTTCCTTAGGTTGGGTAAGCTCCTGGGGTTCTTGATTCATTGGGAAACAATTAGGGATAATAAACTTTTTGAAAACCTATTACATGACGGTTCAGATGATTTCATTTAAAAAAAGAGAAAGGGCATGAACATACTTGTACTCTTAAGCTAGAGAAGAGTGCTTACAAAATGTGGGTTGCAGAGGAGTTAGTTATGGGCAGGCTGCAGGAGACGCCCTCTAAATTTCTGTTTTTCCCTTCCATGTGGGGTAAGAATTAAAAACCTTGGGAAGGAAAAATAGTATCAAGTACCAGGAAGTGTGAATCTTCAGGCCTAGAAATAGTATAGGAAACGCACATGAAAAGGCTCACTAAGATAATTCTCTCCATTTGAGCCAGGATTGTTTACATGTCAAACAAAAACTAATGAATATTTACGTAATTTAATAAAGATGATGTTAAATATTTCAAAACTAGAAATCTCAGAACCTCTTCAAAATTCTCAGATTTACCTTTTTTTTTTAGCACTAATAGTAATATTTGAAGTTTAGTGAAAAAATACATAATTTTTCTTAGGTTCATTATTATTGTTCTTGCTGTTACAAAGCCTTGGTTTTGATGTTTAAAACATGTGGTTACTAGATAACAAATAGCATGAACACTTAGATTTTAAATTTTACTTATTTCTAAATAGATCATAAATTCACGTTGTTTTATGTCAACTGTATCTCAAAGCCAGTTCAAAATTCAGAAGGTGCAACATGGTAAAGAGTGAACGGCAGGGTTGTGCCCGAGATGGCTCAGGCTGGATCACAGGGCTGCTGTTGAGTATCTCCTCCCAACTCTCCATGTATGGACATCACATTCATGTATTGGAGTGGATGCAGTGGGAGCATTTACACTACAGAAATTGGCAAACACTATAAATCTAATCCCCCAACCCCACCTACTTGTTGAACATTCACCAGAACACCAAGGTAAAAGACTTCCCCCTCCTCAATTTTCTACCCAGCCTCCTAATTTTGCTCCCCACATACAACTAATATTATTTGGGATTATTGGGATGTCTTCCCAAATATAATTTGGAATACCAACAATATATTACATGTAATAAATATATACACTTACTTATTTCTCCTTTTGTAACACAAACAGTAACATTCCCTACATGCTGTTCTACCCCTTGATTTTTCACTTAACAAAGCACATTGGAATCATATTGTAGTGGTGCATACAGTGTTTCCACTCTTTTTTTATGCTAGCAAGGTAATCCACTCTATGCGTGTACCATAATTTTTATTTAGCCCAACATATTGCATCTATAGTCATGTGTATTTTAAATTTTGATGGAGAATGCCAAATCATTTTCCACAAATGTTCCAATTTGCACTCGCCTCAGTGGTGTCTGAAGTATATATTTATAATTAAAATGCATAGCTATCCTGTCATATAGTCATATAAATGTGCTGTTCTGTGTTAGAGAGAAATACTGTTTTCTGTTATTCCTCAATAATTACAGGATAGATACAGATTGCTATTGTTTCAGTAAGTAAAAAGCCTTCTTTGACTAAAAATCTCTTCTGCAACTTCTTTATCTCACTGGTAGGGCTTTGTGAAAAATGGCTTCACTAAAGCCCTTAGGAAAAATATTTATAAGATTCGACACAAGAGAAGTCTTTTTTGTATTCACTTCTCCAAATGCTTTTTCTATCTCGTTATTGCCACACACAAAGTATGAAATGATGTAGAGAACTTAAGTTAGGCAGTGATTTATCAGAAGGAGCAGAAACACATATTTAAAATGCTCATCTTTAAAGTAAAAGAAGGAACAAGTTTTTAAAAATGACTTTACTGTACATCTGACAAAAGAATCAACATCTGGCTTTTGCAGGAGCAATCCCATAGTGAAAATAAAATCACTCACCCTTGTAGCTTTAAACAACAAGCTTCTATGCCTAGGGAGAAAAGGGCATTTTCTAGAGAAGCTTTAAAAAATAGTAAGTAGAAATTACTCATGTTCCATTCTTTTAAAAGTCTTGTTTCTTGAAAATGAAGTAATTAATGCACCATTCCTAATATCCAAGACCTTAAATAATTCTTCACAAAGTTTACTAAACAATCAAGACTGAAGTGCACGTTAGCCAAGAAAATTAAGAGAGAGAGAGAGAGAGAAAGTGGGAGAAAGACTGCACTTCATGAAGTATCATTTAACTTGAGGACCTCAAGCGGGCAAAATGCCAATGCAGTTGTTAGAATAAGCTTTTCAAAAGCTACAGGCAGGTAACCAAAGAAAAGATACACAATATTTTCTTTAAATGAAATAAGGTGAAATGCAAAGAGGGAGAAGTCAACATTTCACAACCACCAGTAACCTTTAGCTTGTGTCATCTAAGCCTCTGATTCCACCATACTAGGTGCTTCAAAAATCTGCAGTAGCTATTAAAATGAAAAAGTAGACAACGATGCTCATAGCGTTAGCTAATATAAGCTGCTGCGTTTCTTGCATCTAAAGGCACTTGCATAGATGCTTCAATGAAACCCTCTGTTCTCACGATCATGCTTTTCGTTGCACTGACTCTGAAAACCTATGGTCCAGCCCTCAGGACAAAGGTTCCCTTTACACCTGTATCTCACAGGATTCCTTTTACTGCAGTGTGTGTCCATTTCTTGCCTTCTGTGTATAAAACTGTACTTATAAAAGTTTATTTGGAGCATCTGAGCCACCAAAAGAAGTTCAGAAGCAGCAAGTTGAAAATGCACATGTGAGGCTCAGATACGCTTCACGGAACTCTTCAACATAAAGGTCACAGTTAAAGTATGTGGTGAGGCAGGATGAGGGGAGGAGAATAATGAAATAAAAATTACAAGGGAGAGGGAGCCAATGAACAAACCAGGAGAGACCAAGGGGAATTTGCTACATTGGAAAGCAGCCGGCAGAGGCAGCCTAGCAGGGAGTCGTCTGTGGAGGCTGAGCTAGTCCTCAACCCTCTCTCTGCTTCAGTTCCCCCATCTGTAAATGGGGGCGGGGTGGGCTGTCTAGATCTGATACCCTATGCTCTCTGATTCTATGCTTGTGTGGGTGTGTGAAAGGGAGGAGGATGGAGCTGAAAGGCATGCCTAGGAATACTAATTTCCTCCTTCCCCTCTGACATGAGCTGAAGCATAAATGCTGCTGCTCCCCAAGCCTTCGTCCCCATGTCCTAGCCTTCTTGCACTGAGGTGGAGCCATTGGCCTAGATCCGGCCAATGAACTGTGCACAACCCCTGTGTTATTTACAGGCTGAAGCATAGAAGAGCCCAGGGATGGCCTTCCAGTTGTCTCCCTCCCAGAACAAATGCCACAGCCGAAGTCCCTAAATGAAAAAGTTGGGGCAGAGGTCTCTACCGACCTATATGAGATATGCAGTATGAATGAGAATAAATCTTTGCTATGGTTGTTGCATATATATCAGGCATACCTCATTTTATTGTGCTTCACTTTATTGCATTTTTTATGAACTGAAGGTTGTAGCAACACTGCATCGAGCAAGTCTATCAGTGCCATTTCTCTGACATCTTTTACCCACTTAGTGTCTGTGCCATATTTTGCTAATTCCTGCAATACTTTGAACTTTTTCATTATTATCATGTGTGTTATGCTGATATGTGATCAATGATCACTGATGTTGCTACTATGACTAGACGACGGCTCAGATAATGGTTAGCATTTTTCAGCAATAAATTATTTTTTAATTAAAGCATGTACATTTTTTTAGACATAATGCTATTGCACACTTAAAAGAGTACAGTATGATGTAAACATAACTTTTATATGCATATGGGAAACCACAACATTTGTGTGACTTGCTTTATTGATATTCACTTTATTTCAGTGGCCTGGAACCAAACATGTAATATCTCAGAGGTATGCCTATATATGTGTATATATGCATACATATATTGTGTGTATATGTATATACATATATATGTATGTATATGTATTTATATGTGTAGATACATGCATATATATGTATATATGTATATAGGCAGACACTTATCTTACATGATAAGACAGCAGAACAGTAAACAATGGATAAAAGAAGTGTTTGAACATATGTGAACGAAGAGAAAGGAAACAGAAAAAGAAGCTAAGTTACATGGTAAATGAGGAAATGACTTGTAGAAAGAGACCATGAACAGAATATTCTAGAAAATTGGTCAGACCTGGTGGGAACCACTGTTCTGTATGCTATCAAGGGACCCCCAGGGTGGACCCCTGTAAATCCACCTTGGCAGAAAATCCACAAAAAATAAATAAGTCTGAGTTTAGTGGGGGAGGAGAACATTAAGAACATTAAATGGTTAATCATCTTGTGTTTCATGTGTTGGTTCAGAATTCAAATGTCTTTTTTTGGTTTATTTTGGGTTTTTTTTTTGCGGTACACGGGCCTTTCACTGCTGTGGCCTCTGCCGTTGCAGAGCACAGGCTCCGGACGTGAAGGCTCAGCGGCCATGGCTCACGGACCCAGCTGCTCCGCGGCATGTGGGATCTTCCCGGACCGGGGCACGAACCCGTGTCCCCTGCATCAGCAGGCGGACTCTCAATCACTGCGCCACCAGGGAAGCCCTTTTTTTGTTTTTTTTAAATGTTCATTCTTTCACTCATTTCCAGGTGAAGCACAGTAACTACGATATTGGCATTCAGGGGAACGATTGCACCTCAGGGGAACCTGTTCAAAATGAAAACTCAGAAATGGGGTGGTGAGAACATGTCTTCAGAGACCTCATCTAAAAATGCTAAATATAAGAGGACAAGGCTAGCTTTTGGGGAAAGAATCACTAAAAAAAATAGTGTTACTTCAAAAGAGGTGTTGCTTCCACACCGTGAGCAGTCATTTTCTCTGTCTAGGAGGAAGTTGGAAACGCAGATCTGAGGCGTAGATACAGATAGATCTGGAACTCTTCAACAACGAAGGTCACAGTGGGGCAGACGCTCTTGTTTATGCAACACCCATTCTGATACCTATCTTGCTTGTCTTGTGCTATAGACCAGGCACCCTCTGGCTAGCATTCCACATGCGGCCTGGTTCCAACAGCAACGAGAAGCAGCTGCCAGTCACAGGAAGAAGTTTTACTACAGCCAGGCATGGTCCCTGGTCTTCTAGGATAGCTGCAGCTGAGTTTCCGGCATCCCTTCCTCTGCATCCTGCAGTATGAGTGATAAGAATGGTGACTATGGCTGCTATTGGTCTTTTCTGCTGGCTTTGTTGCTGCTGGTTTTACATCTCAGCCTAGTTCCCAGGAATCCTGGAGCTCCTGTGAGTTTCCCAGACTGTTTTATGAGTCTCTTTATGTTTAAATTAGTTGGAGTAGATCCTAGTCTGCAGCTAGGAATAAATTACCTAAGGAAATAGTGAAATGAGAGATCCAAGGTAAAGACATTGGGCAAATTGCTAAAGCAATATCTGAGAGGAGGAGATGAAGCAGAAAAGTCTAGAGTGCTTGTCCTATCCCCAGGTGAGATTCAAGTTTATACACTATTCTGTCATTAGAGAGAGGATGGGTGTCTGGTCCTAGTTGGTCTCTGGCTGGCTATCTCATCCTCTATGTCCCCGTCCCCCTCGCTTGGCCCAGGAGAAGACAGTCTACAAGGCTGTAGACTTGTCAGGTGCTGTCAGGTACCCTTCTGCACTTGTTACTGATAATAGCAGACTGGCCATCACTGCTGATTACAAGATCTCTGCTCTCTGCAGCTCCCTGGTCCCAGATCTACTCCTCTTCTTTTTCCCTGCTCCTCTGAGCATTTTCTGAGCCTTATGTGGGTCCCAGAAATTCTCAGGGGCTTCTTCCATGCCTCGTTTGTGTGAGGGGTACCCTTCAAAGCTGCTCTCAGACCCAGAGCCCTGGAAACTCTGTCCAGCTACTGCCAGCGTGCCATGTGCAATCCAGAGCCATGGGAACTGGGAACTCTCTGGAGGCTCGTCACTTCACCAGGAAATGGTCAGGCAGTGAGCACCAGACTGGACATTCTGTTTGAATGATAATTCCATTGTCCCCACCCCTCCTCTTTCCTGAATTTCAAATCAAGTTGGAGAAGCCAAAAACTGATGCTTGATGTAGACTTTAAGAAGTCTCGGGGGCGGAGTCAAGATGGCGTACTAAGAGGATGCGGAATTCACGTCTCCTCACAACTAGGGCACCTACCAGGCACCAGTGGGGGACAGGAGGAATCCCCAGCGGCCAGGTAGGACGTGGGGTGTGGTGGGAGTGAAGAGGGAGAAGTGGAGGTGGGATGGGACTGGCGGCCCTAAGGGGCAGCTGGGGGAGGGGAAGGGATCCCATGCCCGAAGAGGGAAATTGGGGAACCACTGGGAGGGCAGAGGATCAAAAGGGAGCGTGGCCAGGTTTCCCCTACCCACTTGGGACCCCAGGAACCTGCTGAGATCCCGGGCCTGATGCTCTACCCACCGAGGCCCCCTCCAGGCACGTGGATCGTGAGGGAGTGGGAGGGAGGGAAGGGGGAGCAAAAGTAAAGGCCAGACCTACAGGGACTGGCACCCCTGAGGAGTGGCTGGGGGAGGGGAGGAGTTCCTACACCCGGAAGGATCCACCCACGGTTAGGGGTCCAGCAGCGAGGGGGAGACCCTGGGGGAGATGGTGGGGGAGGGGTGGGAAGGAACGGAAAGGAACGGGGCCAGTGCTTTCCCTGTCCACTTAGGCACCAGGAAGCCTGTTGGGCTCCTGGGCCTAATCCTCTGCCCTCGGAGCCTCCCTCCTGCCATGCAGAGCCCAAGTCCCGCCCCACACCCCCACCCAGGGCCCCACCTCTACCCTCTGAGACCCCCTCCAACGCTCTGGGCCTAAACCCCACCCACACGCCCTCACTCAGGGCCCTACCTCCAAACTCCAGAACCCCACACTCCAGAGGCCCTCCTTTCCATGCACTACCTCTCCCTTCCCCAGGTCCGAAGCAGAGGCTCCAACCCCAGGGCCTTTTCTAGCTACCTGGGTCCTGAGCCTAGACCCCACCCCACACTCAAATGTCACCCCCCACACCTGCCTAGGTCCCACCCCACCCTAAACCCCACCCCTGCCTAACTTCCACCCCTGCCTAAACTCCGCCCCCAGAGCCAAGGCTTTTTTTTTCTTTCTTCCTCTTTTAGATTGGTGTTCTCCTTTACCTTCTTGATTCATTGCCATTGATTCGTTTAGTTTTATTTTTTCTAAGAAATCATTTATTTTTCTAATTTTATTTTATTCTTTATATTTTGTTATTGTTCTCTTCCTTTGTCTTGTTTCCCTCCTTTTCCTTTTTTTTTTCTTTTTCTGTTGTGGTTTTATTTTACCTTGTTGCAGTTGTTTCAATTGTAGTTTTATTTTTCCTAATATATTTTTTATCTTTCTAATTTTATTTTTTAATTCTTTGATATTGTACTGCTCCTTTTCTTCTTTCCTTCTTTCTTTTTCTTTTTTTTTTTTTTTTTTACCATGCCATGAAGCTTGTGGGATCTTGGTTCCCAGGCCGGAGGTCAGGACCAAACTCCTGTGGTGGGAGCTCTGAGTCCAAACCACTGGACTAACAGAGAACCTCAGACCACAGGGAATATTAATAGGAGTGGGGCCTCCCAGAGGTCCTCGTCTCAGCACCAAGGTTCGGCTCTATCCAACTGCCTTCAAACTCCAGTGCTGGACATCCCAGGCCAAACAACCAATAAGACAGGAATACAGAACCAGCCATCAAAAAAAAAAAAAGAAAAAAAGAAACTACAAAAAAATGTGTTACAGATGAAGGAGCAAGGTAAAAACCTACAAGACCAAATAACTGAAGACAAAATAGCAACCTTCCTGAAAAAGAATTCAGAGTAATGATAGTAAAGATGATCCAGAATCTCAGAAACAGAATGGAGAAAATACAAGAAACATTTAACAAGGATCTAGAAGAATTAAAGAGCAAATAAACAGTGATGAACAACACAATTACCGAAATTGAAAATACTCTAGAAGGAATCAATAGGAGAATAACTGATGCAGAAGAATGGATAAGTGAGCTGGAAGATAAAATGGTGGAAATAACTGCCAGGGAGCACAATAAAGAAAAAAGAATGAAAGGAATTGGGGACAGTCTCAGAGACCTCTGGGACAACAGTAAATGCACCAACATTCAAATTATAGGGGTTCCAGAAGAAGAAGGGGAAAAGAAAGGGTCTGAGAAAATATTTGAAGATATTATAGTCAAAAAGTTCCCTAACATGGGAAATGAAATAGGCAATCAAGTCCAGGAGGCACAGAGAGTCCCATACAGGATAAATCCAAGGAGAAACACGCCAAGACACATATTAATCAAACTATCAAAAATTAAATACAAAGAAAAAATATTAAAAGCAGCAAGAGGAAAACAACAAATAACATACAAGGGAATCCCCATAAGGTTAACAGCTGATCTCTCAGCAGAAACTCTGCAAGACAGAAGGGAGTGGCAGGACATATTTAAAGTGATGAAAGAGAAAAACCTACAACAAAGATTACTCTACCAAGCAAGGATCTAATTCAGATTCAATGGAGAAATTAAAACCTTACAGACAAGCAAAAGTTAAGAGAATTCAGCACCACCAAACCAGATTTACAACAAATGCTAAAGGATCTGCTCTAGGCAGGAAACATAAGAGAAGGAAAACACCTACAATAACAAACCCAAAACAATTAAGAAAATGGTAATAGGAACATACATATCCATAATTACCTTAAATGTAGATGAATTAACGCTCCAACCAAAAGACACAGACTGGCTGAATGGATACAAAAACAAGGCCCATACATATGCTGTGTACAAGAGACCCACTTCAGACCTAGAGACACATACAGACTGAAAGTGAGGGGATGGAAAAAGATATTCCATGCAAATGGAAATCAAAAGAAAGCTGGAGTAGCAATTCTCATATCAGATAAATTAGACTTTAAAATAAAGACTACTACAAGAGACAAAGAAGGACACTACATAATGATCAAGGGATCAATCCAGGAAGAAGATATAACAATTGTAAATCTTTATGCACCCAACATAGGAGCACCTCAATACATAAGGCAAATCCTAACAGCCATAAAAGGGGAAATCGATAGTAACACAATAATAGTAGGGGACTTTAACACCCCATTTCACCAATGGACAGACCATCCAAAATGAAAATAAATAAGGAAATACAAGTTTTAAATAGCACATTAAACAAGATGGACTCAAGTAATATTTATAGGACATTCCATCCAAACACAACAGAATACACTTTCTTCTCAAGTGCTCATGGAACATTCTCCAGGATAGACCATATCTTGGGTCACAAATCAAGTCCTGGTAAATTTAAGAAAAGTGAAATTGAATCAAGTATTTTTTCTGACCACAATGCTATGAGACTAGATATCAATTACAGGAAAAAAACTGTAAAAAATACAAACACATGGAGGCTAAACAGTATGCTACTAAATAACCAAGAGATCTCTGAAGAAATCAAAGAGGAAATCAAAAATTACCAAAAAACAAATGACAATGAAAACACAATGACCCAGAACCTACGGGATGCAGGAAAAGCAGTTCTAAGAGGGAAGTTTATAACAATACAATCCTACCTCAAGAAACAAGAAAAATCCCAAATAAACAATCTAAACTTACACTAAAGCAATTAGAGAAAGAAGAACAAAAAAACCCCCAAAGTTAGCAGAAGGAAAGAAATCATAAAGATCAGATCAGAAATAAATGAAAAAGAAATGAAGGAAACAATAGCAAAGATCAATAAAACTAAAAGCTGGTTCTTTGAGAAGATAAACAAAATTGATAAACCATTAGCCAGACTCATCAAGAAAAAAAGGGAGAAGACTCAAATCAACAGAATTAGAAATGAAAAAGGGGAAGTAACAACTGACATTGCAGAAATACAAAGGATCATGAGAGATTACTACAAGCAACTCTATGCCAATAAAATGGACAACCTGGAAGAAATGGACAAATTCTTAGAAAAGCACAATCTTCCAAGACTGAACCAGGAAGAAATAGAAAATATAAACAGACCAATCACAAGCACTGAAATTGAAACTGTGATTAAAAATCTTCTAACAGACAAAATCCCAGGACCAGATGGCTTCACAGGCAAATTCTATCAAACATTTAGAGAAGAGCTAACACCTATCCTTCTCAAACTCTTCCAAAATATAGCAGAGGGAGGAACACTTCCAATCTCATTCTAAGAGGCCACCATCACTCTGATACCAAAACCAGACAAAGATGTCACAAAGAAAGAAAACTACAGGCCAGTATCACTGATGAACATAGATGCAAAAATCCTGAACAAAATACTAGCAAACAGATCCAACAGTACGTTAAAAGGATTAAAAGGATACGCCATGATCAAGTGGGGTTTATCCCAGGAATGCAAGTATTCTTCATTATACACAAATCAGTCAATGTGATATACCATATTAGCAGATTGAAGGATAAAAACCATATGATCATTTCAATAGATGCAGAAAAAGCTTTTGACAAAATTCAACACCCATTTATGATAAAAAAAAAACTCTCCAGGAAGTAGGCATAGAGGGAACTTACCTCAACATAATAAAGGCCATATATGACAAACCCACAGTCAATATTGTTCTCACTGATGAGAACAATTCATTTCCTCTAAAATCAGGAACAAAACAAGGCTGCCCAATCTCACCACTATTATTCAACATAGTTTTGGAAGTTTTAGCCACAGCAATCAGAGAAGAAAAAGAAACAAAAGTAATCCAAATTGGAAAAGAAGAAGCAAAACTGTCACTGTTTCAGGATGACATAATACTATACATAGAGAATCCTAAAGATGCTACCAGAAAACTATTAGAGCTAACCAATGAATTGGGTAGGGTAGCCAGATACAAAATTAATGGACAGAAATCTCTTGCATTCCTATACACTAATGATGAAAAACCTGAAAGAGAAATTAAGGAAACACTCCCATTTACCATTGCAACAAAAAGAATAAAATACCTAGGAATAAACCTAGCTAAGGAGACAAAAGACCTGTATGCAGAAAACTATAAGAAACTGATGAAAAAATTAGAGATGATACAATCAGATGGAGAGATATACCATGTTCTTGGATTGGAAGAATCAACATTGTGAAAATGACTCTACTATTCAAAGCAATCTACAGATTCAATGCAATCCCTATGAAACTACCAATGGCATTTTTCACAGAACTACAACAAAAAATTTCACAATTTGTATGGAAACACAAGAGACCCCGAATAGCCAAAGCAATCTTGAGAAAGAAAAACGGAGCTGGAGGAATCAGGTTCCTGGACTTCAGACTATACTACAAAGCTACAGTAATCAAGACAGTATGGTACTGGCACAACAACAGAAATATAGATCAATGGAACAGGATAGAAAGCCCAGAGATAAACCCACGCACATATCGTCACCTTATCTTTGATAAAGGGGTAAGAGTATACAATGGAGAAAAGACTGCCTCTTCAATAAGTGGTGCTGAGAAAACTGGACAGTTACATGTAAAAGAATGAAATTAGAACACTCCCTAACACTATCCACAAAAATAAACTCAAAATGGATTAAAGACCTAAATGTAAGGCCAGACACTATCAAACTCTTAGAGGAAAACAGAGGCAGAACATGCTATGACATAAATGACAGCAAGATCCTTTGTGACCCACCTCCTAGAGAAAGGGAAATAAAAACAAAAACAAATGGAACCTCATGAAACTTAAAAGCTTTTGCACAGCAAAGGAAACCATAAACAAGACGAAAAGACAACCCTCAGAATGGGAGAAAATATTTGCAAACGAAGCAACTAACAAAGGATTAATCTCCAAAATATACAAGCAGCTCACACAGCTCAATATCAAAAAAACAAACCCAATCCAAAAATGGGCAGAAGACCTATATAGACATTTCTCCAAAGAAGATATACAGATTGCCAACAAACACATGAACGAACGCTCAACATCACTAACCATTAGAGAAATGCAAATCAAAACTACAGTGAGGTATCAACTCACACCAGTCAGAATGGCCATCATCAAAAAATCTGCAAACAATAAATGCTGAAGAGGGTGTGGAGAAAAGGGAACACTCTTGCACTGTTGGTGGGAATGTAAATTGATATAGCCATTTTGGAGAACAGTATGGAGGTTCCTTAAAATCTAAAAATAGAACTAGCATATGACCCAGCAATCCCACTACTGAGCATATACTCTGAGAAAACCATAATTCAAAAAGAGTCATGTACCACAATGTTCATTGCAGCTCTATTTACAATAGCCAGGACATGGAAGCAACCTAGGTGTCCATCATAGGATGAATGGATAAAGAAGATGTGGCACATATAAACAATGGAATATTACTCAGCTGTAAAAAGAAAGGAAATTGAGTTATTTGTAGTGAGGTGGATGGACCTAGAGTCTGTCATACAGAGTGAGGTAAGTCAGAAAGAGAAAAACAAATACCGTATACTAACACATATATATGGAATCTAAGAAGAAAAACTGTTCTGATGAACCTAGGGGCAGGACAGGAATAAAGACGCAGACATAGAGAATGGACTTGAGGACACGGGGAGGGGGAAGAGTAAGCTGGGATGTAGTGAGAGAGTAACACTGACATTTATACACTACCAAATGTAAAATAGCTAGTGGGAAGCAGCTGCATAGCACAGGGAGATCAGCTCATTGCTTTGTGACCACCTAGAGGGGTGGGATAAGGAGGGTGGGAGGGAGACGCAAGAGGGAGGAGATATGCGGATATATGTTTGCATATAGCTGATTCACTTTGTTATACAGCAGAAACTAACACAACATTGAAAAGCAATTATACTCCAATAATGATGTTAAAAAAAAAAAGTCTAGTTTGAAGATTTCCTATACATTTCCAGTTGGCATATCAATTAGTACCACCTCTGTGGGAGATAATTTAGCAATATTTACCAAATTTTAAAAACACATGGCCTTGAATGGCAATTCTCCCTTTAGGAATTTATACTACAGATACATGAGTTTTTAATGAAATTATTCATTATGGGATTGCTTGTAACAGTGAAAATTTGGAAACCACCTAAATGAATATCAATATGACACTGGTTAAATAAAAATTATGGTAAATCATGAATGGAATATAATGAAAGTATGAAAAGTAATGATGTGGCTTTTCATGTACTGATGTGTAAAATCTCCATGATATATCTAGAGGGTTACACCAAAACCAATAACACTGATTGACTGTGCAGAGAGGAAGTGGGGGAATAATGTTCAGAAGAGGGAGGAAAAATTTTCACCAGATATTCTTTTATACTTCTTGACTTTTGAACCATGTGACTGTAAAACCTATAAATACATTTTTTATATTCAAAAACATTTGTTTAGTTTTTTAAATAAACCTTTTTTTCTAAAAAAAATGTGTATATAAATATTATATAATTTTATTTAAAAATTGCTCCAAGTTGAGCAATTATTTTGGAGTATCTACCTTCCCCTGAAGCTACCATTGCTTCGGTTTTAAGAGAAGAGCCTCAGGGCAAAGAGAAGCAATTATTAATTCCTCAGAATAAGCACTTACTGGTACCAGTTTAATGTTTTTAAAAATGCCATCTCTTTTCATATGGTGAATAGTTGGGATTTGCATCACTCTTTACTCAGATCTTTGTGTGTTAAGTGTTTCTCCTTAGTTCATCTCAATATTTACATTCAAACTCTTTCTAAACCTGTCATTCTACAGTTTTTGTAGATTCTACAAATTATATCACTTACATATTAAATGACAGCCACAAGGCAATCTTTTGGTGGTTTTCAGACAATTAATAGCAGCTCTCAGTTTTATAGAGTGTTTAGCATGTACCAAGCAGGCCCTAGACCTTTTGCTATATTTGTTTGTTTCATCATTACTATAACCGTATTAAGCAAGTACTGTTATTAACTTTTTCCAGATGAGGAAACTGAAGCACAGAGATGTTCACCAAGGTCCCCAAAATAAGAAGTGATGGAAGGAGGATTCAAACCCTAGATCCTGCTCCAATAATGATGATGGTTATGATAACTAATACCTACGGAGCACTAACTATGTATCAGGCACTGTCCTAAAATTTTTTCCATGGATTAATGATGTTTTGAGGAATTAACCAATTTAATCCTTACACCAGTTCTATGGGTGGGTACTGTTATCCTCCCATTAGATATGATGGCATTGTCTTAGTCAGTTCTGGCTTCTATAACAAAACCATAGACTGGGTAGCGTAAACAACCAATATTTATGTCTTTGAGTTCTAGAGGCTGGGAAGTCCAAGATCAAGGTGGAGGCAAATTTGATGTCTAGCCAGAGCCTGCTTCTTGGTTCACAGATGGAGGTCTTTTCATTGTGTCCTTACATGGTGGTGGTGGGGGGGCAGGGCATAAACATTCAGTCCATAGCAGGTATCAAGGCACAGAAATTTATCACATCCTTAACCACTATGATATAGTGTTTCATCACAACCAAATCCATGAAGCAAATAAGTTTATCTCCATCTTTCAGTGAAATTTCCTAGTTCGCATGTAGTAATGAGTAATGGAGACTGGGTTTGAACCTAGCCCTGTCAGCCTTCTACAGTCCGGGCTCTTCCCATGACACCACTGTGCCCTCCCTAAAGAAAGGTCCGTGGAGCGCACAGCAGACCAATGGGGGTCTTGCACCAACCAGCTGTTTGTTTTTTCCACGCTGTCTAACCTCTCTTAGCTTTAATGGGCACAGTTTTGAAAGGAGCGAGGAGAACCAGAAGGTCACTACAAACACTGACAACCCCAGAAGTTTTGCCACCTGACTTTCCCACTCCATCCGTTCTCTAAGTTTAGAAATTCTATACAAAAACCATCTCCATTAACTTCATACTCTGACACTACGAGACTCGGGGAAAATGAATTCTGAGCATTTAAGAGGAAAGTTTGAAGTTACAGAAGAGAATTAACATTTGGCCCTGGGTTCAAACCCTGATACACCTGTGTATCAGCTGTACCCTACTCAACACCCCTCCACCACCACAGTCCTAGGCCTCTGCTCATGCTGAACCTTCTGCTTCAGGCCTTCTGCCTCCCTTTCTTCTTTGAGGGCCCAAGTCTGTAGGATTCTTCTAAACCCTTTTAATTGTCTCCTCTGTGAATCCTCCCTGTTCTCTCCTCTCTCCATACTGGAAGCAATCTTTCTTGCATCTGGTTTAATTTTCTCTCTAAACACTAATGGAGGTCAAAAGCATAGAGATCACTGCCATTTCATTTATTTTGGGCTACCATTCTAACCCTTTTTCTGGTCAAAAAAATTTTTCATTATCTCAGGTCATTTTGCCTGCTACTCTGGAAGCCCATCTTAATTTTTTATGTGTGAAACCTATAACGAGGTTATTTCCTTAACAAGCAAAATAATCCCACTTCCTCTGACCTTTTCTAAAAGGGCATCTTCCCCCTATTAATATCTTGGTTGTCCTCTGCCTCTCTCCAACTTTTCTCTCTCCCCCTCCCTCTCAAACCCTCTCAATCTCTCTCCCTTTCTTTTTAAATCTGTAAATTCAATTAAATTTAGCAAGTATTTGTTGAAGTCCAGCTAGGTATAGGACTCTATTAGTGGTATTATAAAGATTAAAAAATTTAGAAATCATCTCTCCCCTCGGGGAATTTAACAATCTACTTGGAAAGAAATATGCAAAAACGAATTATGACACAATACAGTCTAAGACATGTTTGGGGAACTGGAGATTAATCTTTCAAAACAAATAATGCAATACACACACAAAAGCCATCTTAAAAACAAGCTAAAGAAATGTATAAAACATTGAAAAATAGTTATTAGTTCTACTAAAAGAGAACTCAAGATACAAATTAGTTATACTTTGAAAGTTCTTCCAACTTTAATAAAACAGAAAACAAGTCCATTGGTATTGTTAGTTCAAAGAACTAATCAGATAAATTTATATCTAAAAGATAAAGTGCCTTTCTTCCATAGTTATTTAAGCAAAAAATTAGTGTAACTTTCATTTATGGCATAAAACTTCTTTTTTTTTTAGGCTGGCCAGGAATTAAGCAGAATTTTAATGGACCGCAAGTGCTCTATGACTAAGTTCATAGTATAATGTTTGCTTCATATGGAAGGGCTTCCAAGGGAGCAGTACAGTGAAATGGTGAGAAGGTATTTAGCATCCCAGGGAGTCCAGCAGACATTCTTTACTTTAACAGGCCAAAGACTAGCTTATTATTTCCCCAGGCTTGTATTCTCACATTCTAGAACAGGCAACTTTAAAATCTTTGGAATCTAAACAATGGTAGAGACTTCAGTGACCCATCTTGGCCAGAGGTATGCTCTCATACGTCAGATGAACCCTCACTGAGGCTAGTCTCCTTCCCTGGCAGTGCTAAAGGCAATTTCATTCATTTCTTTGTTTCAGATGAGTTCTTCCATATTTTATAACCACCACCACCACCACAAAAAAACAGGGCTTATACACCTGTTAATATATTAGGTGAATGACATAATCAGTGTATTGATTTACTTTTGTATTGAAGAAATAGAAATAGTCCAAACGACATTGTCTAGCATTTCTAGCAACTCGTATTATAACATTTTTGTTGTTGTTGTTTGTTACCAAGATCAGAACATGTCTCAAACATTAGACAATATGCTTATTGAAATAAATCAAAATAATACAAAAATGTGGTTCAAGCACACACATGTAAACATAAATAATTATACACATATATAAGTGGAGAAAGAAGCATCAGAAGAAGAGAGGTGGTCTTTCCACCCACCCCTTATTTTACAAACAAAATCCTACTATCGTATTGGCTTACATTTTTTTTTCTTAGCATAACCAAAAGCCTACATTTTAAAATATCTCACACATTGCAAAGTTACTTAATACAAAACTTAGTGTGCAACTGCTCTACTGAAAACAATTTTGGAAAATGATTGTCACTATACTGGTGTTATTTACCTGTCATGTCAATAACACACATATTTATAATGTTCCAATTCATCAGCTTGGAAATTCCAAACAGCATTTAAGTGAAACATAGCAGAGCTCTCACATTATTAACAACAACAGAAAACATAAATATAACCCTCTCTTTCATCCAGGGTGTCCTTAGGAAGATTTGCAATGCGTTTTATTATTATATTTACACAAACTATGCAAAAGGAAATTTAAAGTAGAATGTAGAGGTTTGATTTATTTCTACTCCTTTTCAACATTGTCTTCCGATGTGGTTTTGAAATAATGAGTAACACTATATTTTAGTCAATAAAACCAATATTCTGTTTTTACAAAATGAATTTTAGAAAATTTAAAAATATTCTAACAACAGAAAAAATAATACAGTGGCTGGGATTCTGTGTGAGTTTCAAAAATTCTGTCAACAGCATAAGTATATTTTAGGACTATGACACAAGAAGAATTTTATTTGGCCTATGAATGTATTTTTATCTCTACATGTCTTATTTTGAGGAACATCAATAGAACAGTTTGCTTTAGCCAGACATTTTTTTAAAGAAAAATAAAGTTTGGGTTTTTCCCTCTTTATAAATGAAAAATACTAGCTGCAGAAATTTCGTATAATACAGAAAAGTAGAAAGAAAAATAATTGCCCATAAAACCACTATTAGTAATATTTTTGGTATAATTCCTTTTGGTTTTTTTAATGAATAATTTTTGGTTTGGTGTTATTTGTCCCCCATGGTTAGAATAATACAATTTGGTATCTTTTTTTTTTTTTAGTAGTTTTAAGTACAAGGAGAAGGACATTAGAATGATATTTAAAATCCCATCTCAATAAGTTCTGCCTCTGACTTATTTTTGTCACCTTGACAAATCACTTAATTCTCTAAGCCTCAGTTTCTCATCTATAAAGTGGGGATAATACTGACATTTGTCTATTGTGATCTGACCTGAGTATATGTCCTCACAATTTTCAGGTTCTTTTTGGTGAATATTGGTAATCTACCATAATTAGAACTCCTCGCCAACATTCTGGCTGTCAAAAGATCTGTAGCAATGAGAGCAAAGCTCAGACTAATTTCTGTCAAACATACGAATATTTCACGACGACCAGGAATACCAGTTCTCTGTCTCTTTAGGTAACCTCCCAGCAGTTTTCTTGGAAGTTACACTCCAAGGCAAAGATGTTAACACTATTCTAAGATGAGGATCGACTATCCTTCTAGTGGGAACAGATGATGACATCTAAAACACTACTCCGGAGATGTTAGGCTGCTGGGCTTTCCAGGTTTAATACATCGTTCATGCAAATTTACAGGTGAATACAAAGTATTTCTAACTGATCAACATAGTTGGAACACCACTCATTTCACCCATGAGAAATAAGCACTAATATTCCTTATGTTAACTAATGAACTCCCTAATAAAAAAATCACATAGTGATATCTGAAACCTGGTATAGATAGCCCTGCAGTAGAGATTCCTGGTTAACGCCTTTCAAATATTACCAATCACCTCTGTATTGTGTATTTCCGATCTGAATATTGAATTGTTGACCAAATGTCTTTGGATTAGAAGTAAAAACCAATATACACACTTACAGTCCACTGTCTAGGATAAAGTATTTTAAAGAAACTTATGGACAATTAAAAACTATCTCATATACTGTCATAAAGATTGAATGAAATCACTTAATAAATACTTACTGAGCTCCTAAAAATGTGCCAGGCACTATTCTCGGCTTTGAGAATATGGAAACAAAGGAGAAAAATTCCACTGTCATGGATACTATATTGACAATTGGTGCCTAGGCATTATGTTATCAATAAACCATCTGTAGAATGAATAAATGATTGATATTTTTGTTCTTTGTTGCTATCATGAATATGTTGATGATGATGATGATGTTAATAATTTATTATGCACCTACTGTATACATAGTATGACATATGTATATAGATATATATAGAGAGATTATATTTAGTAAGAATATATATATTTATTTTAACATGAGCATTTTTTCTAAACACTATTGTTAATTACTACGTAGTACCCCGAAGTCTGAAGGTGCAGCAATTTGCTTAACCATTCTCCTATCCTTGACATTTAAGCTGTATTTAATTTTTTATAATAAAACTAGTATTGCTGGACTTCCCTGGTGGCACAGTGGTTAAGAATCCGCCTGCCAATGCAGGGTACACGGGTTCGAGCCCCAGTCTGGGAAGATCACACGTGCCATGGAGCAATTAAGCCTGTGAGCCACAACTACTGAGCCCGTGTGCTGCAACTACTGAAGCCCATGAGCCTAGAGCCCATGCTCCGCAACAAGAGAAGCCATCGCAATGAGAAGCCCGCGCACCGCAACAAAGAGTAGCCCCCCGCTCACCACAACTAGAGAAAGCCCGCACGCAGCAACGAAGACCCAACGCAGCCAAAAATAAATAAATACATTTTAAAAATATTTTAAAAAACTAGTATTGTGAGAAACAATAGATTTACTTTTGTTAGATATCCTATGAAAAGCTACTTAATAAAACTACTATAAGTCTTCTTACTCTCAACCATATTTGAATTGACGTACTATTGATGTCTGAGGGCCAAGCAGCTCACCTCTCTGGAAATGTTGTCATGTCTCCATACTAGATTGATATTGCAAATTTTAGTTTGTAAAAGGATAGCTTTGGCAAAGCCATGGTGAGGAGTCACATGCACGGACACTTAGAAAAATTAAAAAAAAAAATATATATATATGGTGAGAAACATCTAAGTATAGGATCCTCTTCTGCTGCTCTTCCTCTTCCTACTCATTCTTTTTTTATTTCTAAGTAGTGTTTCCTTAGAGAAGATTCCCGAACCCTAACTATCTTTTCCCACAGATGGTCCCTCTAATACCAAAGAGGCTCTGGGTGGTGCAGCTCCAGCAGCAGACATCCTGTACCACAGCCTGGGTCTGCCGCAGAAACCTTTCCCAGGCCACGTTTCAATCAGTGCTCACAGCCTTTTCTGTCACTTGGTAAGTGAGTTAGAATCATATTCCAACCTCGGAATATACTGCCTCCAGAAGCTGAAGTGGCTTACCAAGCATCACGGATCCTTCTAAATGGGGAGAGGTGCAACATATAACCATTTGTTCTTTATTTCTGAGAGGATATCGCAACATGCCCCAGGCCACTGGAGTCCTATAACCTACACTCATGAGGACAACACCCTGAACCTTCATAGGGTTTATTTCCTCTCTACCTTCCTTTTGGGTCTATTCTAGTTTGGAAAGGCAGATAATAAGTTTTATTTATTTGAAGATGCGTATATTTTCCATAATTTAATATCTCTAAAATCATCAAGCAGTTTACAGCAGATGTGATAAGAAAGCATTGAAAACAGACTGAAACATGCTAAGAATAATATCCAATTAACCACTGGAGGATTAAAGTCTGAGAATGGGGTCAATTTTGGTTTTTATCTTTCCTGAGAAAGCAAAGTCCTTATACCTCTAATGTGCTAGAAACCGTTTTTCCTCCAGGGGGTAGAGAGCCATTAAACTCTCATTATCATCTTATAAAATTGGGAACACTTGCTAGAATTATACGAGGGGTACTTCCAGCAACAGGGAAATCTGCACTTAAATGATCTTATACCCATAAATGAATGGGACTTACAATAAACCATTTTCCTGAAACAACCATAAAAGACTCTTAGAATCAAAAGTCACCATGATGAAAATGTAAGCAAAATAGGCAGACTGTTCTAATGATCTTTAGGGACAGACCTAATTTCCTCCTGAGGTATTGTAACATTATTAAAACGTTAATGGGATATCAGTCACCCTTAGAAACCTTTAATCCCAAAGATTTGTATTACACAATTAAGGTCCTCAGTAAAGAACTGAACATCATCCATAGGCATTTAAATTGATATAGAAGTGATAATTCCCTCCTTTGGTTTTTATGTAGTTTCTTTTTAAATCTGAATGAGGATGAAGATGCAGAATCCATTGTTTCTAAGAAAACATTTAAATCCATTTCACAAACATGTTTTGTTTCATAAAACGTTTCACAAACAGTGGTCCACCTAGACCCTCAATGTGTTCCAAACATTTTTTGCAAGTGCTATACACTATCTCCTTCCTAAGCAAATATTTATTATCACCCTCAAGGATCTAATATGACATATAATAAGTTGGGTGACCATACATTCATGTTTGCCTGGAACAATATTGGACACTTTAGTCCTGTTCTTCTTTTCATAGCAACTCTAAAAAGCACCTGCAGGAAGTACATGTGGTAGAAGAAAATGAAGACACATTTAAGCACATAGGAGAAGGATGCAGTGTGTAGCCTTTTTCTGGTTGGAGACATTGTGAAACTGTAGCTCCGTTATTATCTGGCCCACCATCCTCCAGCGACTGGTAGAACCTGGCTTATCGCAGGTTTCCCAGCTCAGCGGCATCTTAACAAATATACAGAGCAGATGACAGCTATAGCAGCAGGTATTGCATGACTTAACCACCTTGATTCACTTCCTCCTTAAATATTGCTGGTCAATGCAAAACAAAATGCACTGCCCAACAGCCAATGGTGGAGTTGCACTCATGCAAGATTTATGGTCACTCAGCCTTCATTTCAGTTCCCCTACTAGTCTTGGCTGGATTTGGGGAAGAAAACATTAAAATCAGGGTAATTCAACTGCTCTGGTTCGGTATGTTTTTGTCTGTGGCAGTAGGTGTTCAAGGAAGTATAGTTGGTCTGAGAAATCAATGGCAGTAGAAGCTTCCTCTTTAGAGACAAGAACCCATGACCAGGGTATGCTCAAGGTGACTGTCCTATTTTGTCTTATTTCCTATTTCAGTGTTTTTTTTTTTTAAAGTGGGGTAAAAAACAGAAAGTCCAGACTTTTATCGTGACCATTGTCAGAAGACCTCACACAGGGAAATAAACCCACATGATATAAAAAAGAAAAACAATACAATTCAAATTCTTCAAAAGTTTTTCCATTTACTGATTTTTCTGATTAACTTTTAACAGGAAACTCAACTCCAGAATAAATTATTATACTATTCAAGCAAAAACCACTCATTACATTGAAATAGACATACGATTCCTGTCAACAAGAAAATCAATAATCTTCACAAATCATTTGTTTATTACTACCAAGTTATCCAGTGTTCTCTGGAAACCATTTTCTGGAAAATATTTGGGGCCCAAAAGGCTTTCCAATACTGTCCCGCATTATTATTATTATTATTTTTTGCGGTACGTGGGCCTCTCACTGTTGTGGCCTCTCCCTTGCGGAGCACAGGCTCCGGAATCACAGTTCAGCGGCCATGGCTCACGGGCCCAGGAGCTCTGCGGCATGTGGGATCTTCCCGGACTGGGGCACGAACCCGTGTCCCCTGCATTGGCAGGCGGACTCTCAACCACTGCGCCACCAGGGAAGCCCCTGCATTATTCTTAAATATTTACATGTACTAGTTTTTCTTGTAACAGTAGCTAACACTTATACCAAGCTTCCTGTGTCCAGGCATGGTTCTCAACACTCTTCATGCATCTACTCATTTAATCCTCCTAAAAGTCTTGGGAGGCAGGTACAAGTATTACTGCCTTCATTTACAGATAAGGAAACTGAGATGCAGAGAAGTTGACTCACCTGGCTAGTCAGTAGCAGCCTGTAATGCCCCAACTTACCGAACTGCCCCTCTCTCTTTATAATATAGTATATCTTTATTTAAAAGCTTTTCAAGAAAAGTACTATATCTTTTCTGTTTTCCTTTTGCCAATACCTCATGTCCTTCTTTATGTACTGCAAGCAATCAAGAAGAGATATGATAAATATTTTAATCAATATTAATCATGTCTCAGATAAATGAAAGTGATATTCCATAAAATGGTGCTTTGAGCATAGTAAAAGTTCAATAAATATTTGTTGGCTCTTTCTAATAAAGTATATGGAGACTATGCCAATATTTCCTAAAAATAGTAAGTATTATTACTTCCTCATTCTTTAGTCTGATAAAATTCAATAAAAACTAAGCAACGCACTTCCCCCCCAAAATTACTTAACTGCCACTTCAAGTACATGAGTACCAAAAATATATTCTAAGCCACTTTTCCGTTGCGGAGCACAGGCTCCGGACGCGCAGGCTCAGCGGCCATGGCTCATGGGCCCAGCCGCTCCGTAGCATGTGGGATCCTCCCAGACCAGGCCGCGAACCTGTGCCCCCTGCATTGGCAGGCGGACTCTGAACCACTGCGCCACCAGGGAAGCCCTGAGCCACTTTTCTGAACTGTTAATTTTTTCTTTGCAGTTGTTGAGATACTGGGTTGAATAATTGAATCGTGTCCCCCCAAAATTCATATTTACCCAGACCCTCAGAATATGACCTTATTTGGAAATAGTCTTTGCAGATGTAAATAGTTAAGATGAAGTCATACTAGATTAGATTTGTCCTTATAAGAAGGTGGTGTGCCTACACAGAGACAGAGACAATACAAGGAAAACACCATGTAATGACAGAGGTAGATTCTGTAATGATGCACCTACAATGTAAGGAAGGCCAAGGATTGCCGGCCACCACCAGATGCCAGGAGGGAGGGAAGGAACAGATTCTCCCTTAGAACCTCCAGAAGGAACAACCCTTGCAGACACCTTGATTTCAGACTTCTAGTCTCCAGAACTGTGCGAGAATAAATTTCTATTGTTTTAATCCACCCAGTTTGTGGTAATTTGTTATGGCAGCCCGAGGGAACTAAGGTAGACGCTAAAGTCAAATTTTAGTATTTATTCATTATTAGATAGAAATTTGCTGTTGCTTCAATTGTTGAGATATCAGCAAGGAAAACTATTTTATAAATATCACTGTTTTTATTCCTGTTGTAAACATACATGGTCTTAATTTATCTAAAATGACCACTTTTTGAAGCAGTATTTAAGTTTTTTAATAAGCTTAATTTCTGCCAGTTAATGATTTGTTGCTATATAGTGATGTGAACTAGTTCTATATTTTTTCCATTAATATTAACAATAGATTGTTTAATTCCTGCCTAACAGATAAAGCTTTGGGCTTCTCATATTTACAATTCATTCGATAGAAACTTTAGTCAAAGGCAAGTCAGACCTACCCCATTTTTTCTTCAAAATAATGACCTTTCCTTCTTGGTTGTTTTTAAAAGATAATACAAGTGCTTTGGAAACAATTTCAAGAGCTACATTTAATCAATTTATTAATTAAATGTTAAATTATTGAATAATGAATTTTGGGCAATTATTTTAAACTAAGTTGACAAAAAAATTGCTCAAGTCAGTTCTGACTACATGAAGCCATTTGTAATTATACAAAACACTTTAACCATTTGTTCTATTTACTTGCACAAGTCCCAGGAATATTTTCAGTTTGAAATAAGGACAAAGAAAAATTATTCATATTTAGATTTTGCTTCTGATACTACTTGGCAAGTGCATTTAAATTCTGAAAATACAACTTAAATATACTTTAATATAATGACAATGTTAATTGAAACCTAGAACTACTAATTATTTTTCTTATTTTAGCAATTTCTTGGCTCTCTAAGAGCTACCACTTAAGAGGCTGAGTGCCATTTCCAAGCAACAGGGAGAAGAAATACATGATTTTTCAATTGGTATAAAAGTAATATTTACAGCTGAAATTTTTTTCAAATTTTTCATTTGGGACTTAAGCGTGTATGAGTCACTAGAAAAGCTTACTTGCTGTTGGCATCACCTATAGATTTAAAGACACACAGGCACTGTATCCCTGGGGAAATAACTAACACAGAGAAAGTGATGAGAGAAGTGTGTGAGATGCAGGTGACAACTAGTTCTTTACTCTAACTATCAAAATACAAATTACAGTTCATTAATTTTTCATATGTAAGGTAAAGGAAGTATTAAAGAGGAGTATTATAACTGAATGATCTCAAATTGTGGGCTGGTGACGTCCCTATGTGCAAAAGTTTTGCTCTCTAAAAATTTCTTCTCAAAAATCTGAATTTCCTTTTTTCCCCCTTCTATTCCTTTATTCCAAAATACCTGGACAAAGCCATGAATGAATAAATTTTAAAAGCAGGCTATACATCAACAAAACTGAATGAAGAACAATTATATACATCAATATGGATGAATGTCAGGTGTATAACATTGAACCAAAAAAGCATGTCAAAAAACTAGGATGTACAATCATTTTAATAAACCTCAAAATAAGAAGAACCAAACAATTACCATTTACAGACTCGTAATTCACAACGATACTGTTTTTAAAAAGGCAAAATAGTGATATATGTTCAAAAAAATTGTGGGCTGGGGAATATACAAAAGTAAATGTTGTAGTCCCTCTTAATTCATCAATTCTATATGTGGATGAGCTTGTCGAGTTACCTCTTCATTAAAACAGATTGTATGCTTATATCAGGCTCTCAGATATAAACAAAATTAATGCTATACTGTGAAGTTTTTCTGGAATATATTTACTAATGTCTATGGCCATCTTAAATGGCTATCGAGAGCTCTATATTAAATGAGGAAACTCTAGAACATAGACATTATATAAAAATTAGTACTGATCTCCAGCCATAGGATGTTTGTTTTTCTAAGCTATCTAAAAACAAAGAAGTATAACGTTAAGATTCCTTCCAGAAGCCGGTTCCTGGCTTAATGCAAATTTTGTCTTATTTGTTTCCCTTATGGTATCAAATTTTTAAAAATAGTACAAAGGTCAAGAAACCATGGGATGTTGGCCAGTGGTCAGCTGGTCCTTCACACTGAATCCTGGCTCACAGAATCTTGCCTTTACCAGGCTACGAGGTAAGAATAATAGGTGGTGGGATGGCAAGGAAAGGGGCCTCAGCCAAGCTTGCCTCTGAACAGGAAGCAAAGGTCAGTTCAAGAGCTGAAAACAGGGAAATGCCAAAGGATTAAAGCCCACATATGTCCCTGCTGTGCTATGTGCATATACACAGGTTTTTATTAATTCAGATGTCTGTCCTCAAAATCAGGAATATTTATAGACGTGGAGCCCAAGGAGTAAAAAGCAGAGGAAAGTATAAAAAGCTGAGGAAAGGAATCGGAATCATGGTCTCCATTCCATTAGCTTTGACCTTGCCCATGTGCCTTCCTACAGCTCTGAGACAATGGAAGCCAAGATACTATGAAAAGGCAGAATAGAAGAGGCTCCTAGGGGTTGTTAAAACCCACACCAAAGTAGGGGTGCAGGACAAAATTACTAAGTAATTCATTTAAGAAATCAAGGTCTGCAATCCACTGGGATAAAAGTACCACTCCTAGACTTTGCAAAGGGTCAGAATCTTTGAACTTTAATGCAAATTTTTTTAAAAGTTTTAATTGTTTTTTTTTTTACTTTACTCACAGCTAAAGGCAAACAAGGCGAGCAGGCTTTAGGCAAATCGATCTGCTCCCTCCTTCCTCCTTCTCCAGCCTCAAGGCAGCCAGCATTCTCTGGCTGTTCACGTAGCAGCATTCCAACCCCAAACCACCAGGATTCAGTGACACACATTTAGTTACCTGAGATTTCGGAGGTGGATAACCAACTTCATCCCGACAGAACCCTGTACTAAACCACTCATTCCTCATTGAGGACTTGAAGCCTTCAAGTCCTCCTGTTCAGTTAAGGACATTTCAAATCTTAGTACGCTAGTTAGCAAAAAAAAAAGAAGAAAACCAAGGAGGAAAAGGAAAAAGAACAAGTGAGGATTACCTGGTATATAGTTCATTGAAGTTATAGCAACGCTGTGAGATGTTGGACCAGAAAGACTCCGAGAGACCTGGTGAAGGTTTCCAGTGCTTTCAGACACAGATGTCCCTGACCTGGGCTGTCCTGTGGTGTGACCAACCGGCAGAATGCAAAAGTCAAATGTGTACGTTCATGTCAAACTCCAGTGCATTTTCAAAGTGAGAAGCCAAGATTTCATTTTGCAGTCCCCTCGTGCGTGGCCCCAGGCGTAATTTGAAAATTATCGTTTTCAGGTTCAACACTGACGTTTCTTCCCTTTCTAAATGTACGTTATAGCTAATTTTCCTCCCAATTCAGTTTCATTCTTATTAAGCATGGTTTGTGCTCTTTAGCTCCCTTAGTAATTTTGTCTCACTTCAAGGAACCTATTGCTCCGGCTTTTGAAGGAGGTCGTGGAGAGGATGTGATCGCTGTTTGACCCGGAAGCTGGACCCGGAAGTCGGCGGCTCCTCACCCACTCCCCGCCCTTGGAAAGTACCTTCTGCCCGGCTTTCCCACACAGGGAACTGTTTTCCAGGACGCAGCTTTGAGAAAGCAATGTGGTGTTGAGACCATCCGGACTGAAAACGTGACTGAACCCAGTTAAAGCCTCTATATAAACTTTTTTTTTTTTTTTTTTTTTTTTTTTTTGCTGTACGCGGGCCTCTCACTGTTGTGGCCTCTCCCGTTGCGGAGCACAGGCTCCGGATGCGCATGCTCAGCGGCCATGGCTCACGGGCCTAGCCGCTCCGCGGCATGTGGGATCTTCCCGGACCGGGGCACGAACCCGTGTCCCCTCCATCGGCAGGCGGACTCTCAATCACTGCGCCATCAGGGAAGCCCTGTATAAACTTTTAAGATTCTGGCGGTCCGGTGCCGAGATTGCTCATTTTGCGGCCGCCAGAGACAAGCCTCCAATGTAAGTTTCCTTGCTCATTAAAGCTGCCACTTACCGATCTGGAGTGGCAGTCTCTCCCCGCCCTCTGTGTACAGGGGCCAGTTTCAGATTTCACCCCGGGGTGGGGTGGGGCGATTCCCAGAATTGTGAACCAACACCTGCTTTTCTCTCAGGATTAGCAATCTTTTTGATAGTTTTTGCAATCTAAATGCCAGTTTAGAGATTTAAATGTATTGACCTACGCCAACTTAGCCGCGAAATTTGCATCAGGGTCACTGTTTTCCTCCAGGACGTGGAGAAGCTTCTGGTCTTGGCCTGAACAGACATTAGGCTGAACAGCACATGCTAGTGAATTAGATCTTCTGCCCAAGGTGTGAATTAAGAGCAGGACTGGCTGCCGGTGAGACAACCGCCATCTACCCACCCCCCAGCCCTTGCCCAAAATAACAGAAGTGAGAGGCTGAACGAAGTAGCTGTGTTGCCTGCCTTGTGATTTATTTCTTAGTATTCACTTGTATTTTGCATGATTTATATTTCTATACATATAGCATATTTTCCCATGTCTATAAAGCTTTAGGAAGTGCCCTGGTGAATATGTGAATAAACTCTGCTTAGTCGGTTAGGTCCCCAGATGCCCTGGGACGCCTTGGGGGTGAGTAAATGGTGAGGAATTCAACCAGAACTGTTTGTGTGGCCATGCCCTTCCACTGAGACTGTTTGCACACCTTTTTCTTTAGCTAGGAAAATCATCTCATTTTCCCTTATATACTGTTGGTTTTCCGTAAGGCAAATTTATAGAAGTGAAATATTCCTGGTTATTTTAACATAAGGATGTGGATGGTACAGATCAACTTAGATCACTGCTCAGTTGTCTTTGGCCAGAACAACTGCTTAATTTATTCTTCTTCCTCCAAGCAGAGTGCCAACCAGAGTGTCTCAAATCATTGGAGATTAAAGAATTCATGCTGGTTTTTAGACCTTTGGATATTTCACATATAAGACTTTCATCATTCATCAAAGGAAAAACACGATAAATTCAGGTTTAGCCTTCTGGCCTCCAAACTCAGAAATAGTTCAGGGTGTCCATGTCCTGTCTCTTTTTCCGTGAGTCTTAAATGTAGAGGGAGAGAAACTTAAGAGTTGAGTTTGTCAGATGAGGATTCAGTGATCGCAACCACAGCATGAAGTTTTCTGTTATTATTCCCATTTTGTGAGTGGGCAAATGGAGGCACACAAAGATCTAGAAATTTGTCTAACTTCAGAAAGCTAGAGAATGGTGCAGCCAGTGGTCAAATTCTTATCTGTCTCCTTGCCTGGTGGCAGGAAGAAGCATAGGCACCTGGTTATATTCTCCCAGTGTTTTAACTGTGATTTTCTCACCATTAGTGCATCATGATAGCAAGATACTGAGTCATGACCAACACTGCCATGGAATAAAGTAAGAGAGGCATGAGTTGTTTCTTGAAACTTTTGTTTCATTTATGTAATATAAACACACATATTCATGCACACCTTTTTGTGATAGAGACTGTCTCTATTTCT
Source organism: Delphinus delphis (assembly GCF_949987515.2). Taxonomy (NCBI): domain Eukaryota; kingdom Metazoa; phylum Chordata; class Mammalia; order Artiodactyla; family Delphinidae; genus Delphinus; species Delphinus delphis. The sequence goes on along the minus strand of NC_082686.1, from coordinate 97,983,631 downwards.
TCCTGTGATCCTACTCAGAAATGAAACTAATTAAACTGCCGAACTACTCTCTTTCGGGGATTCTTTGTTATTCTATAAAGACCGCAGTTTATGGGTTTGAGAAACATTGTTTTGAGGCAAAGCAATTGCATTATGAGTTTTTTTCTCCAAGCGCAGAGATTAATAGAACTATTAACTCATGTAATTCCGCACTGTAATATTCTGAAATTCCCCAGTGTGAATCTGCAAAAGACAGCTCTACCTCACTATTACAGTATTTATAATTTACTTTAAAATACTTCCGCATAGACAATGTGGTGAGTTTATATATGTGGGCATGTGCATATGTACGGTGAGGGGAGGTTTGTTAACTTAAGAAATTAACGCTGGTGGTACGCTAACTGTGAATGCTCGTCTCAGAGATGGTGGATCCGCCCTTGAAAGAATCTAAGCCAGTGACTTCCAACCCTAGCTGTACATTAGCCTCTGAGACTTTTATAAAGAATTAATAGGTATAATATTTTATTTTTAAAATTATCATACAATAAGATTGACCTTTTCCTTTGTTGTTGTTGTATAGTTCTATGAGTGTTAATACATGTACAGATTTGTATACAACTCTCACAATCAGAACATAGAAGAGTTTCTTCACCCAAAAAACTCCCTTGTGTGTATTACGACCCCTTCAGGGTCCAGTGCCAATCTTGATTTGTTGAGAGGTTTTTAAAAAATACCAATGCCTAGGCTCTGCCCTCAGAGTTTCTGATTAAATTAGAGTGGGGTTGGTATTGGGGTCTTTATTTCAAAGTTTCTTTGGTGGCTCTAATGTGCTTCCAGGGCTGAGAAGCTGGTGCCCTTATCAGCCCACACTCCCGAGGCTGCTATCACAAGATCTTCCACTCACTTCAGCTCAAATCTGCAGTATGTGTTTAGTTGGGATCATGGATATTAAAGACTTTTTTTTTCATTGTAGAAATGAATGATGCTCAAAATATGTGAGTGACCTGGAAGAAGTCTTGCCCAGGCACCTCCCCCCACCCCCCGTAGAGAGGACTGGGCACCTGGTGAGCCCATCACCCATTGCAGAAGACCATGGGCCTCGTCAAGGAAGATTGTCAGGTGCAGGATCTGACTAGACGTTTAGCTGAATTCTGTCCCTAGAGTATTATAGGATGTGCATGAGCAAATCCTTTATGCCTCATGGCTGTCTGGAGTGCCTAAAAGGATAGGTATCTGTGACTTCACTGAGACTTCAGAGAAGTTTGATGTCTGTCTCTGCTTACCTCTAAATGTATGCTTTGCAAATTTGGTCTGAGACTTGATTTCTTTGTAATTTACCATCCGATAGAGAGACATTGGGGGAAAACATTACGCTTTCCAACTTCTAACTTTTAAAGCAGTAGTTCTCAGTCTTAGCTGTACATTAGAAATGCCTGGGGAAATTTTAAATCCTGATACCCAGACTACAGCCTACTACAATTATTTCAGAGTCTCTGGGAGTGGGATCCAGGTATCACTATTGATACTTTTGAAATTCCTCAGATATGTAGCTAAGGCTGAGAACCACTGTATTAGAGGCCACTGATATCTGGCAAAAATAATCTAATAATTTTGAACAAATAAATTGGCTTAAATTTATTCAACTCATTAAGTTGAACTCTGTCTTCCCTCACCTGCACATCTGGGCCTGGCTTCCAGCTGAGCAACTGGCTGGATGCTTATTTATACCATGTAGCTGCACATTGCCTTCACCACTGGCCTCTCTGCTTGGAGCCATAAATACCCTTAGAAGATGTATTAGTTGTCTACTATTGTGTAACCATTTACTCCAAAATCTAAAATGATAAACATTTATTATTTTGTAGTTTGTGTGAGCCAGGCATCTAGGAATGACTTATCTGGGTAGTTCTGGCTCAGGGTTTCTAGTGAGGTTACAATCAAGTTGTAATCTGAAGGCTTGACAGGGACTGGAGGGTCCACTCTAAACTCACTCATGTGGCTGTTGCCAAGAGGCCTCAATTTCTTGCCACATGGGCGTAGGTCTCAACATAAGGCTGTCTGAATACCCTTATGACATGGTAGCTGGCTTCTAAGAGACGGCACAGAGGAAGCTGCATTGTCTTTTTTGACCAAATTTCTGAGTCACACACCATCAACCCCCTTTAATTTTATTTGCTAGAAGCCAGTAACTAAGTCTAGCCCACGATCAAGGGAAGGGAAACTAGACTCCACCTTTTGAAGGAAAACTGTCAGATCTTGTGGACAAATCTTAAAACCACCACAGAAGATAATTGGATAGGGCTAAGGGAATATAAAATGTGCTTACATTGCCTTTATGAAAAAAAAAGTCGAATTCCACTAGGATGCATCAACTTAACAGTAATCAGACACCTACAGAATGCAAAAAACTCTCGGAGTTGAGATCACAAATTTCATGATTGTTAATGTATTAATGGGCAGCCACGGCAATTGCTTCCCGTACGTAAGTCTTAAGAAGGAGAAAGAACACATCAGACCAAAAGAAGTCATCTCATCTTGCTCAAACCCCGGTTTTACAGTGAATCAGTTCTTTAAGAGACATGTACTTTATGGGGAATGCTATGCATGTTGTTAACAGATAAACAGAAATGACGTTTAATTTCAGGCTCCATTAGTGAGAACAAGGGAATAGTGAGAATGGTGAGAACAAGGTCAGCCAAGATGGTAAAGGACAAAAGTACTTCATTTCCAATCACTTAAAATAGTGTACAAATGCAGCAGCTAGGATAATGTTGAGTGCTTGCCAACTTAAAATAGAAGGGATTATAGGAAAGAACTAGGAAGCCTTGATACCAGAAAATCTCAAAATGCTGTTTTCTATTGAAATAATTGTTTTTACAGCAAGCATTTGGATCATCTAGACTAGATATCTACAGTCTATAGGCTGAACCTGGCCTGCTGTTTATGTAAATGAAGTTTTATTGGAACACAGCCATGCTCATTCCTTTACACATTTACCCTGGCTGTTTTCACAGCACAGCAGCAAAGCTGAGTAGTTGCGAAAGAGGTTCTATGGCCCACAACACCAAAATATTTACTATTTGGCCCTTTACAGAAAAAGTTTGCCCATCTTATAGACTCAAGATGGGGATATATGAGCATTATTAACTTCATTACAGTAATCCCAAAGCTTTTATGATAGATTCTCTGGGCTTAGAGACAGATCTAAGAGAAAAAATGATGATCAAGAGACTGGCAAAAAGCCTGCCATTATTTATTAAAACTTGCTACATTTAGCGCAATATGACTAAAAGTTAATGAGAGTATTTCCTCTCATCCCATAAGTAAAAATGTAATCTGGAAGTAAGTCAGTACTCTTTAGTATGTAATTGATAGAAAAGAACCTTAAACTGGTCTCGTGAAAAAGAGGGAGAGACATTTATTGGCAAATAAAATTAAAGGGAGTCAGAACCTGGGAATTTGAACACCATTCTTCTCTTTCTTTATGATTCTGTCTCCCTTTCCCACCTTTCCTGCGCTCCCCCCTACACCCCAATCCTGTTCCTCTTTCTCTGTTAGCTTCAGTTTTTCTGCTGCAACTGAGTTTTCTCCATGTCATAAGGAGTGTGACTCCTGGAAGCTCCAAATACATGATTCCTCTCATCACTAGAGCAGCCAAGAGATCATTTCTCTTATCTAACCTCAGTATAGAAATCCCAGAAGATGAGGTACAATGATTGGTTTGGGACCCACTCCAGTGGTTACAGGGTTAAGCCTTTCTACAGATGAAGAACAGAAGAGGAAATGGTGTGAAGACAAAACGACAAGCAATGGATGGACACAGCCTACTCCATAGTACCAACTGGCCCTGCCGTAATAGTGACAAGACCCAAGGAAATTCTAAGAGGATATTCCATCTGTTCATTGGCTTAGGCATGGCTCTTGTAAATCGTAATTACTTAATATATTCTGATTTGAAAACCTCTCTAGGTTTCACAACTCCATTCACTTGTTTCTCAAGAAATTCTTTATCCTTCATGCTATACTTGATGCTTCATAGAAGATAGACATACAGTGTTACGTTTTCCTTTGACCATATCTTTCTCAGGGCAAATAATTCCAATTTCTTGGAATAGGGTTCTTCCTCAAGACCCTATGGCTGAGAGTTCACTCGTTTTTGTTTGTTGTTTATTTTGTTTGTATTTTTTTTACTTCTGTAACATTTGTTTTTGCCAAATTTAAAACACATCTTCTTAATATATAAAACTCAGAATGTGACAGTGGGTAATGATCCATACAACCCTGGCTATATTTAGAATTAACATTGGAATCAGATTCGCCCGGGAAGAAATCCTAGCTCTGTGACTTACGTGTTGTATGATCTTTAAATAATACTCTCATTTCATAGATGAGGATTATAAGATTTCATTTAGTTAATATTTATTGAAGTGCTTGGGATATCAACAATGAACAAGAGAAGTAAGTTCTCCACCCTCACAGAACGTGTATGTCAAGGAGAGTATAGACACATTGATAGACTATTTCCATGTACTGTGGGAGGTACTGCGATATGAAACGCAGGATGCTATAAGGGGACATAGAAAAGATATTCAGCCTAGACAGGGATGGGGGTGAGAAGTAGACACTTCCCAGAATTGGTATTAAGGTGAGACCTAAAGCAATGAGCCAGGGAAAGGAGAGGAGAGTGAATAGTGATTGAACAGTGTTTGGGGGTAGCAAATTTATCTTAATAGAGGAGAGCATGGTGATTTAAAGGAACTGAACGTTAGTCAAGTATTAGTCAGGAATCTTCAGGTGGTGAGTGGCAGAAATGCATTTCCAACTGGCTCAACTGAAAAAGCAGAATTTACTGGCTCATTAATCAACCTGTGGGTCTACTTGGCTGGCATCAGGGATAGCAAGACATGAAGACTAAAAAAATGACACAGTTCTCTTCATCTCTGCCCCTGCCTTTTGCTTGTCTTTGCAGGTGAGGTTTATTCTCTACTTCTGTAGATTATTTTCTCCACACAACTAAGAAAATAGATACCAAGTGATGTGAATTTACAAACGGTAGCTTTGCTATCGAAAAGGAAGGAGAGGTGCTATTTTCCATTTGCTCCAGGCTGCAAAGATGTCAGTAATTGTGCAGGGTCTGAGGTTTACCTTACAAGCTAACAAGTTAGCCTGTCATAGTTACATGGATGCTGGCAGAAGACTCTAGACTGCTGGCTCAAAGACATGTAATTCTCATGGCACAGCGGGGCAACGTGTGAGCTTACTGTTCACATCAGTTCCCCCTTGGTCCCCTAGCATCATGGGGACGATGTGGAGCATCCCAGGTAGATGTTGCACCCACAGTGGGCTTGTGTCACCCCTAAGGATCTCTGATCTTAAGAAACTTTCGATCTTAGAGAGGGACTGCTAGCAAACCTGCTCAGATTTCGCCCTGCAGGGAGACATTATCTTTATTATTCTAGCCAGGGAACAAAAATGTCCTCTGACCCACAGGGAGTTAGTATCTCTAATGTCTGGCTGTTTGATAGGCAAATATCCTTGAAAAGATAGTCCAGGATAAAAGCTGTCACAGTATGTGTAGAAACACCACGGAGAATTGCCCTCCAACCAAAATCCCAGGGAAGGAATTGAATTGGTGTGTCTTGGGTCACCTGCCCATCTTGGATCAAGCACTTTGTCCCAGGATATGGGGTAATATTATTGGCTCTGGTCAAAATCAACTTCCCACCCAAAGACAGGAGTCAAGGCCGGTTACTAAGACAATGGTGCTTGACAAAGATGAGTCATATTTATTATGATTCAGAATTAGAGTACAAATTATAAGGCTGAAGAAGTAAGATGGGTTATGAAGAACTATGTAGTCATATTAAGGAGTTTGGAACTTTTCCTATGTGCAATAGGGATTTATTAAATAATTTTATAATGGGGGGTAGTGTTAGTGTTATCTTTAGAAATATCACACTAGCACAGATTTTAGGGATAGGAGAGGGTAAATGAGACAAGTTAGGGGACTATTACAATAGTCCAGGTAACAGATAACAAGGACCTGAGCCAGGACAGTAGGGATGAAAAAAATGGGCAAATGTAAAGATATTTTGGTAGCATCAATAGGGAGAGAAGACAGAATCAAGGACAAACTTTGCTTCTGTTTTGGGAAACTTAAGTGAATTGAGATTCAGAACCTAGAAAGAGAAGTAAGTTTTAGGAAGGAAAGAAGGCAAATTCAACTTTGAAAATTATAAATTTAAGGTAGGACGGGTCATAGAAAGCTTAGGTTGAGGAGATGGATTGGGAGATGTGTCCAAGACATGACAGAGAAGTAGGCTAGATAGAGAAAAGGCTCCAGGACAAAAGCTGAAAAACAGATATTTTAGGGGCAGGCAGAAGAAGAGATACCGGAAAAAAAAAAAAAAAAAAAAAGTTGGGAAAGAGTAGCCAGGATGGTTAGAAGAAAACTAAGAATAGATAGTAGAAGGGAAGCCAAAAGAAGATAATTCAAGAGTAGAAATTGACCTTTTTTTTTTTTTAAATGCTGTGCAACATGCCACACGACAATGTACCACAAGGTAATGAGAATTAAAAACAAAACAACTCAAAGCTTCAAGAAATCAAAATTCTTTGGTTGTAAGATAAGGAAGGAATTCCATCAAACTTAAAGGAGCACTGAGGGGATAAAGTGGGTCCTTTTTTCACATTTCTCACACTATGAAGGCATTCAGTAAGTGTCCATCATTTTCCTTTATAACAGTGAGTCACTGTGACCTCCACGTGGCTCAGATTATACTCTTACTCCTAGATCTTACTCAGTCACTCATAAATATCCAGTCATTACATCCATACTAATGCAGCATTTTTGTACTCCACTGTACTTGGCCTTAAAAAAAGTACTTTTTTTCCCCTTCTGATTATGTCACTGGTACCAAATCCTTTGACATATGGGTTGCACCAAAAGTCACAGATTAATTGGCAAGGTAAATACAAGTGACATTTTATTGCTGCTCATCTCATTAAAGTGGATCAGTTCTGGGTGATTCTCTTCCACACATTAGGTTAAACAGCCCTATAACTTGGCGCCATACAGAGTAGAATGGTTTGCGATTGTTCCGTTTGCTTTCCCAGGGAGGATTCAGTAGTTTTTTTGTTTTTTGTGTGTTTGCACATGACACTCTCTTACATTTCTCATTTTTCTTCCTCCAGAACTAGCTCAAATAAAATAAAAATTCTTAGCTCTTCCTTTAGAAAAGTGGTGGGGGGGGGGGGGCGGAACTCGTGCCAATCCAAGTCGAGAAAGATTGGGAAAGGCATTTTATAATTCATTAATATACATTGGTTCCCCTTAAAATTTTTTCCTTTTATGAAAAAGAACTGAATAATGTTACAGGATCAGAAACTAATAAAAAATCACATACTTTCAAAGATTTATCACTTGCTTTTTATAGCTTTATTGACTATTACCAAGTTTCAAATAATTAAATACTGCAATTGGGACATTAAAAATACAAACTAATTTACCAAAATAATTGTATTCTGAATATTATGTACAATATTATACATTTTACATTACATAAAGGGTTTTTATACATAAAGGTAAGATTTGATTCATGATTACCGAAAACCCAAAATACATTTGAACAGAACATTCCTATGCATACATACATAATCACTCAACTGGGCTAATCAAAACCATACATGAGTGTGGTTATTAAAAAATAAAATTACATTCATACGATAATGGTAGAAATTGAAATCTGTTTTTATTGATTTGAAAGTACTATTATAAAACCACACACAGAAGAATGATATAACCTAATTCTGTTTAGTTAAAAATCTTTATACTGGAGACTGCAATATGTCTCTATCCCATGGGAAATTTTTGATTTTTAATATTTTTATTTTAAGGGACTTGTATAATTCATAATCATTAAAAGTCTATCATCCATGGGCATAAAGTAGACCCATTCCCAGCACAGAGAAAAGTCAGGAGGGTCAACCATACCACCATGTGTATTTTACCATATCGTTTTTGAAAAATACCCTATTCCGTTGTACAATTTGATATGTCTTCATACTCATGCTTGTCATCAGTGATTACATACAGAGGCACAGAGCTCACAGGGGAAATATATATTACTGTGGAGAATTAGATACTAAACAAAGCTATCACTGGGTGACTACAGAAAAAAAAGGGGTGCTCACGTGGAAAATGCCACCCATACACACTAAATTAGTTATTAAACAAGGCGTCAGTCCTTCAAAAAGGTTAATACGCTGATGTGTCATACCTTGTTTGAATCCTGAAATATCTAAGTCTAGAATACTGTCAAGTGAGTTTTAGTTCTATCTCACATTTAAATTTAATTCCTCTCAAGAGGAAGAGCTGTGATTTTAAGCCAAACATTTTTTCTAACTGATCTGAAAAGCCTGAAAAAAATGTCTTTATAGCAAAAACGTCTTTCTAACTGTATGTCACTCTGTCCATGAATCTTATGCTAGAGATACACAGACTGGTGAAAATTCTATCAGAACTATGCATAAGAACCTCGGAAAGGCAGCAATTAGTAAACTGGCCATTCTCCTTAATGTCTGTACAGCATTTTTCAGTATTCTCTATCCTGCATTTTATCAAAGGCAAACAACAGAATGCTTGGAACATAGAAGACAGAGAAGGAACAAGTTGAAACATATACAAAAGCAATGTCTTCTTCAACATCACATAATCTATGAAAAATGAGATTCAGAGCCTAAGGTCTGCTTTATTGTTTTTCTTCTCGTTCATGTTTTGCTTGAATATAAAAAGAAGCTCTAACCTAGGTTAACAAAATATATTCATATAAATGTATGAGCATTTCTAATACAAAAGTTAAAAAAGAAGTCTAAATTCTTAATTTTTATAGTTAAATATCCTAGAGTTCAGTAGGCAGATTTATTTTTGAGCAGCTTGAAAAGAATCCGTCGGCTGACCTCTGTCTGTGAAATCGGACACGGCTACATTTCAGCTCTTTGCCGAGATTTCTCAGCAGCAGCGGCTCCATCCTCCTCCTCCTCCTCTTCTTCCTCGTAGTGCTCCTCTCGGCCTTTGGGGTGGTTGTCATCTCGAACTTCTTGCTCTTCTCCATCATTGTTTTTCTCATCGGCCTTGAAGTTAAAAAGAAAAAAAAGGAAAACTAAGAGAGAGGGCACAGAGTTAGTGGTATAAATAATTCCCTCTAAAAAAAACACCCCAAAAAACCAGTATGAAGTTACTCATTTTTGGAGAAAGAAAACAAGTGAAGAAAAATATTCCAACAGGCGAGAGTGCTACAGTCATTTCTAATCTTCAGGTTGTCACAGATTTTCCTAGTTCTAGGTTGGCCTGTTAAACTCTATGGCACCTTAGATGTACCCACTGGTATCCTTCCAACTATACATACGTATCTCCCATACTTGCGCGCACAGGCACACAAGTGCAATAGAAATAGGTAGATCCTATGCGTACATTTTCATCATTTTCACCATAGGTCTCTTCAGCATTATGCTCCAATTCCCTTTTTTTCTCCTCAGTCAAATCTTCCTGAACCTAAAACAAACCAGAGACATCAGGTGACACCTTGATCATTTCAACACTTGCAACAACATGTTCTGATTTCCCAAAAGTTCATTCAAAGCAGCAGAGACAAAATCAAACTAAAAATAAATCTGAAAAGAAAGTCAGAGATTTGACTGGTCTATTAGCCATGAAGAAATGTATAATACACCTACTACAAAAAAAATCAATGTGATTCAGAATCTAGGACCTTTGTGTTTCTGATTTGTTTAACACTCCAAGTATAACACCTGAAGAAATTCACCTTATAAAATTAAATGGGAGAACTGTTGGAAGTCTGAAGGCTCTGACAGAATGTAAGTTCTTGTGAAGACAGGAACCATCTGTCTTACTCAACTAACTGCCTTCCATGCCTACATGCGTACTTGGCACACTGCAATTGCTTAATAAATACTGTTGAATGAAATGAGTCAATGAATGAATCAATGCAAAATATAGCTGCTCTGTAAAGGCACAGAAACCAGGCACCACTACCTATATATAATGTAGTAGAAAACCGAGGAAAACCTGTGTAAATACGTTTCTATAATTAAGAATAAACTTCTCTGGCTAAAAGATCTAGAACACAGAATACAATCATTTCAATTTCTTCATAAAATAGTTATTAAGCTACCTCAAATCCCTACATCTCTTTAGTGTTCTAACACATTTCTGTTTTAAGTAGTTTTCTTCGTGTATGCTACTACTATTATGTGTCATTGATTCCGATTGTTTTTTTTCAAAATGCAAATCAAAGAAAGCATCCAAATATTTTTGCGAAATAATCTCTATTTAATGATCACATTCCACACAAATAGAGGGTAAAATATTTTCTAACTTAACGATTCTGAAAACTATACACATGCCAAAAGGTTTAAGTCATTTGAATACATTTCAAAAAATCGCTGACTGCCAATTAAGCATAATGCAGTGTCCAGTTACCAGAAAGAACCCTGATCTCTCTGAGGAGAGCGGCATAAAAGTAAGTCTTCTTGAATAACACACAAAATTACCTAATTTTGGGGGGTGGGGTGTATGTGTGATAAATATCCCAGAAATGGGCAGGGGGAGGAAAGTATGCAGGTGTTATAATTAAGGAATGACTAATTAAGGGCTGCCTCAAGGTGTCCAGCCCAGGTTCAGCAGGATGAACTGCAACCCACCAGACTCACTTTGGAGGGACCCTGGCCTGTTAGGAGCTTACAAAGATGACCCTTCAAAGATGCCCTAACAGAGCCCAGCCTTCACGAACCTCTTCTAACCAGTCAATTGTTGGCTGGACTTTCAGCCCCTACACCACACTGGCACCAAATAAATACATTGTGGGGACAGGTATAGAGTATACTTTGTATTCATGTGTCCTGGTAGAGCAAGCTATAAAGAAGACACCTCTGTTTTACCTGCAGTTTCTATCAGTGGCCAATGACATCCCTTCTGCCCTTAGTCATGGAATCTCATCACAGCATTTCCCAGGACATTGTAACAAAAACAGTGAAGCACTTATTTCAGACTATATTAAGGTCTCACTAATTGAAAACTGCTGAAGTGTCCCCAGTCAATTTCCGTGAACAGACGTGTCTTCTACAGCCTTAATAATGAAAATATACTAGTGAACACTAAACATGCTTTAGTTGGGGTTGGGAGGGAACTGCCTTGAAACTGTGGTATGGTGAAAAGGACCAGTGTTGGCAAACTTTTGCTGCAAACGGCCAGAGAGTAAATATCCAGACTTTCTTGGCCATAAGGTCTCTAGCAAATACCCAACTCTAGTGCAGCAGCAGCCTTAGACAACATGTACACCAAAAGGCATGGCTTGTGTCCCAATAAGACTTCACTTGTAAAATAGGCCCAGACCTGTAGTCTGCCAGCCCCCTAACGCAGACCGTGGGGTCAGACAGACCTGTGTTAAAACCTTCGCTCCTCACCTCTCCAGGTTGTATGAACTATAAGGTCACTTGTTTTTACTGTGAAGATTTTCAGGCACACACAAATAAAGACAATAATTCAATAAACTCAGTACAGCCATCACCAAGGCTCAAAGGTTACCTCAGTGTTGCCACACTTGCATCACCTATCACTTTTCTTTATTTTCTGATGAATTTATTCTTAAAATTCTAGATAGCATGTAATTTCACCCCTACTCATCTCGGAATGTATTTCTAAACACACTGGACTTTTCTTATATAACCATAATGCCATTATCACGTCTGATAAATAATTCCATGGTATCATCTAGTGTCTAGTCCTTACTTACATTTTCCTGATCGTCTTAAATATGTCTATTTATAGTTGGTTTGTTCTAATCATGATCCAAACAAAGGCCACATCTAACACCATTTCCGCTCCCCTCTTTTTCCCTTAATGCTATCTTGAATTGTTGTCCAGTAAAATGACCCACATTCTGGATTTACTTGCTTCTTTAAGGTATCACTTAACTCATATTTTTAGCCTCCACATTTCTTATAAAAGGAAGTTAGCTTAAAGGCTTGAATGAATTCAGATTCAATTTGCAAAATAAGGACTTTTCAGAGGTGATGCTGTAGATTTCATATTTTCATCACATCAGGAGGCATATAATGCTTGTCCCACTTTTAGTGAAGCTAAGGTTGGCCAGTGAGCTCAGATAGCTACAGCCTGATCCCTCCATGGTAAAATCCCCTGACCTCCATCTATCTGGTGATATCCATTGATGACTGCTCTTAAATCAACTGTTTTAATTAGGAGTCACAAAACGGGTGTCTTTCTAATTCCATCATTCCTTCTGTATTGACTAACTTCTATAAAGAAAAACTTGCCCATATCAGCTCTTTAGTTACTGTGCTTAGTATATTTAATCATGGTAGCTTTTAAAAGCAGACCTGGGTGGGGTCTAATCATGGTTCTAACAATAACAAGTTGTGTGAACTCTGAAAACTTATGTAACCTCTCTGAAGCTCAAATGTCTTATCTATCAAAGAAAGGGTTAGATAAAAAGCAGTGATTTTTAATTTTCTCTCTGTGTGTGGGGGGGTGGGGGATGGGTAGGGGGAGTCATGGACCCTTTTAACACTTTGGTTAGGAAATCTTTAGTAAATGGGCATAGGTATACATAATTTTGCATGGAAGTTTCAGGAGGTTCAGACTTCCCAAAGTCTAGCTACAGACCTGACCTGTCGTACGCGTGCTTCTCTAAACAGTGTGCTCCTGAAACATCAGTATCAGCTGGGGGGCTTGTGAAAAACTCCAACTCCTACACCCCACACAGACAGGATCAAAATCTCCAAGGGTAAGGTCTAATCCAGGAATCTGTACTTTTTACACACTTTCCAAGGTGATTCTTAGCCACAGCAAAGCCTGAGAGCCATTCGCTTGAGTGACAATGAATGTCTCTGGCTAGAGAGATAAACACCTGTTTATGAGTTCTGTCTTCTCTTCTCTTGGGATCTATTGTAGGAAATTTAGGTTGTTGACCAGTTGTCAATATAATCTGAGGTGGGAACCACTGATTTAAATTACTTTTCAATTTAGGGATTGCACAAAAGAAAATTTTGTAGTTTTTCAAATTTATAAATGTACCTTTTCTATTCTAGTAATATATGCTTCATGTTTGGGGCAAAAGTACTTCAAATCCATCTTAAAGGCACTGCTAAAATGGGACCAAGTGATATGGAGTTTCTCATTTTAAAATATGCTTACACTAATAACCAGAAGCCAAATGCGACTCTTTTACAATGTAGACACGCCAATTATGTCTTCCACACTTGACCCTCTTTACTATCGAGCTAAAGCCGATGCAAACATTTTGTTAAATATATTCCTACACCGCTCCTCATTACTCATTACTGAAATCTAATGTTTTAGGCATTTTAGCAATGGTCCCTATGTGATGTGGCAAAGTTTAATAAATAGCGAAAACTAAACAAGATAAAACAGATCTTCTGAACCTGAAATGGGCTTTGGCTAGCTACCCAGTCCCCGTATGTATTCGCACCTTTCTCTGATGCATCAAAGGTGTTACGGGATGAGCCAGGAACCAGAAGGCTACACCTTAAGTAGTCAAGAATCCTGGAATCCAAAGAAGTGTATGGGATGTGACAATGGAAGGGCCTTCCAACAATGTCCACTATGGTGGTGAACACCCCTGCTTACCAGCGAATATTTAATAGGAGAGTTTCTGCTATCTGGACAGCTTCTTGATGTGGTGATTCACAGGCTGACATACCACTAAAGGGAGCCAGGAAACCCTGTACCTGCTCTTGCGTGAGCGTTCAGATCAATCTGTTTTCAGTTAGATGGGAGAAACTGAGCACTCGGGTTTTGCAAAGTGGTCATTTAGTCTCTATATATTTTTAAACATTTAAATAATTTTGGGAGAGGAGGAAGATGGCGGGGAAAGGGGGAAGATGGTGGGAGAGTAAGACGTGGAAATCACCTTCCTCCCCACAGATACATCAGAAATACATCTATGAGGTGGATCCAGCCTCATCCACCAGAACACAGGCACCAGTACCCTCCACCAGGAAGCCTACACAACCCACTGAACCAACTTTAGCCACTGTGGACAGACACCAAAAACAACGGGAACTACGAACCTGCAGCCTGCAAAAAGGAGACCCCAAACACAATAAGATAAGCAAAATGAGAAGACAGAAAAACACACAGCAGATGAAGGAGCAAGATAAAAACCCACAAGACCTAACAAATGAAGAGGAAATAGGCAGTCTACCTGAAAAAGAATTCAGAATAACGATAGTAAAGATGATCCAAAATCTTGGAAATAGAATAGAGAAAATGCAAGAAACATTTAACAAGGACCTAGAAGAACTAAAGAGGAAACAAACAATGATGAACAACACAATAAACGCAATTTAAAATATGCTAGAAGGGATCAATAGCAGAATAACTGAGGCAGAAGAACGGATAAGTGACCTGGAAGATAAAATAGTGGAAATAACTACCGCAGAGCAGAAAAAAGAATGAAAAGAACTGAGGACAGTCTCAGAGACCTCTGGGACAACATTAAACGCACCAACATTCGAATTATAGGGGTTCCAGAAGAAGAAGAGAAAAAGAAGGGGACTGAGAAAATATTTGAAGAGATTATAGTTGAAAACTTCCCTAATATGGGAAAGGAAATAGTTAATCAAGTCCAGGAAGCACAGAGAGTCCCATACAGGATAAATCCAAAGAGAAACACGCCATGACACATATTAATCAAACTGTCAAAAATTAAATACAAAGAAAACATATTAAAAGCAGCAAGGGAAAAACAACAAATAACACACAAGGGAATCCCCATAAGGTTAACAGCTGGTTTTTCAGCAGAAACTCTGCAATCCAGAAGGGACTGACAGGACATATTTAAAGTGATGAAGGAGAAAAACCTGCAACCAAGATTACTCTACCCAGCAAGGATCTCATTCAGATTTGATGGAGAAATTAAAACCTTTACAGACAAGCAAAAGCTGAGAGAGTTCAGCACCACCAAACCAGCTTTACAACAAATGCTAAAGGATCTTCTCTAGGCAAGAAACACAAGAGAAGGAAAAGACCTACAATAACAAACTGAAAACAATTAAGAAAATGGGAATAGGAACATACATATCGATAATTACCTTAAATGTAAATGGATTAAATGCTCCCACCAAAAGACACAGATTGGCTGAATGGATACAAAAACAAGACCCATATATATGCTGTCTACAAGAGACCCACTTCAGACCTAGAGACACATACAGACTGAAAGTGAGGGGATGGAAAAAGATATTCCATGCAAATGGAAACCAAAAGAAAGCTGGAGTAGCAATTCTCGTATCAGACAAAATAGACTTTAAAATAAAGACTATTACAAGAGACAAAGAAGGACACTACATAATGATCAAGGGATCGATCCAAGAAGAAGATATCATAATTGTAAATATTTATGCACCCAACACCCAACATAGGAGCACCTCAATACATAAGGCAAATCCTAACAGCCATAAAAGGGGAAATCGACAGTAACACATTCTGATATTTATAGGACATTCCATCCAAAAACAACAGAATATACATTTTCCTCAAGTGCTCATGGAACATTCTCCAGAATAGATCATATCTTGGGTCACAAATCAAGCCTTGGTAAATTTAAGAAAATTGAAATTGTATCAAGTATCTTTTCTGACCACAACGTTATGAGACTAGATATCAATTACAGGAAAAGATGTGTAAAAAATACAAACACATTGAGGCTAAACAATACTCTACTTAATAACGAAGTGATCACTGAAGAAATCAAAGAGGAAATCAAAAAATACCTAGAAACAAATGACAATGGAGACACGATGACCCAAAACCTATGGGATGCAGCAAAAGCAGTTCTAAGATGAAAGTTTATAGCAATACAATCCTACCTTAAGAAACAGGAAACATCTCGAATAAACAACCTAACCTTGCACCTAAAGCAATTAGAGAAAGAAGAACAAAAAAACCCCCAAAGTTAGCAGAAGGAAAGAAATCATAAAGATCAGATCAGAAATAAATGAAAAAGAAATGAAGGAAATGATAGCAAAGATCAATAAAACTAAAAGCTGGTTCTTTGAGAAGATAAACAAAATTGATAAACCATTAGCCAGACTCATCAAGAAAAAAAGGGAGAAGACTCAAATCAATAGAATTAGAAATGAAAAAGGAGAAGTAACAACTGACACTGCAGAAATACAAAAGATCATGAGAGATTATTACAAGCAACTCTATGCCAATAAAATGGACAACCTGGAAGAAATGGACAAATTCTTAGAAATGCACAACCTACCAAGACTGAATCAGGAAGAAATAGAAAATATGAACAGACCAATCACAAGCACTGAAATTGAAACTGTGATTAAAAATCTTCGAAGAAATAAATAATTTTAAAGTACACATAGTACTTTTTGGCAATGTCACAGTTTGTCTCGTTTGCTCATAAGCATATTAAAAATCTGTAAAGTAAGCAACATGAGGATGGGCTCACCATATGAATGTCTTTGACTCTAAGGATCCCAAACAGTAAACAATGAATGTGTGTTAATAGCCATCCATCTTTATGTCTCAGAAGGATAACACTGTTGCACTCAGATAAGAGAAGGCAGGGAGAATGCACACTTGTTTTGGGTCCTCTACTCTCATAGTTCAATCAGTCTGATGGGCTGTACCTCTGAACAGGTATAACCCTGGCAAGATGCAGCTCCTCCCTAGGAGCAAATGTGACAGAAGTCAGGCTGACTGTGGGCTGGAAGGGAGGGGACCCGACGGCAGCAATGGGCCTTACATCCCAGGGGTCAGCTGGGGCAGTGGAAGACTCTGAGGCTTAAGGAAGACAAGAATGATGCAAATCACACAGCGTTTTATGGTTTTCAGTGCTCACACACACAGCACTTGTAAACAACACGCTATGTGTTCTCACGTATTGCATCCCTTTGTTTTTCTTCTTTTGCTGCAGTCTGCTGAGAACTTTGTCTCTGTTACTAGTCCTTGCCTGATATATGGAAGTGCTTCTCCCTCCTCAAGGGAAGAGCTGAGAACAATGGAAAGAGGTGGGAAAATCCAGTAACTAATCACCACAGGAACTACCAGAAAAATATAACACAGCCTGAGCAAGGGGCGCTTAGCAGGCAGAGGGGAAAGGTACCCAGGGAAGAAGAGAGGCACGCTGGTCTTCTGCTGAGAGCTCACGTGGCAACCACCCTAAATGAGAGGGCGTGGTGACCTGGAGCCTCTGTGTGAGGGTTAGGAAGTGGGGACGGGGTGCCACAGCTAGGAGCTCTGGGCAGGAAACTAGGGGTCAGGCGCAGGGAGGGGGAAGGGCTCCAGTCAGTCAGGCCCCCTGAGGGAGGAGGGACAGAGGCCTGGGGAGCAGCTGCCCGGCGTCGTCGGGCACCAGGCTCTGCCTGGTCATCATCCTCCTTCCCTCCCGCCTCTCTGCCTTTGTTTTCTTTCTATCTTTGATCCCTCTTGGATCCCAGGATTTCTCTCTCCACCTTACCTGATAGAATATAGAAGTTAAAAAAAAAAATCAGTAAATACTGATTAAAATTTTATGTTTACCCTTCTGAATTTTTAAAAAGGAGCCAAGGTGAATCTCTTGTCTTTTAATCTCCCAAAGATTCCTGGCATCTGACATAATGAAACAAAGTAATATTAGTCTAGACATCCTGTTACAAGAGAGGTCCAGATGAATATCTTTCTCTTGCCAAACGTCTTAATATTCAAGGCTGCTGGGTTCTCTAACGCTCTCTTCTGATAACACAGCTCAGGGGCTTCATTAGGATGAACAGCAGGATGAGAAAAAGGAGAGAGAATACGAAGATCAAGCCAGGTAGACTGCACGTGACTAGAGGTGTATGTTGCCAATGACTGCAAAGAATGAGGTTCTTTTCTGTTTTCCCGGTATAAACACAAATTTCAGCATCAGCTCTGAAAAGCTGATAAATGCAATCTAAACGAGGCGGCAGACCTAGTCAAGGGAACCATGCCCGTGAGTGTGGCAGCTCGTGCCTTCCGAGCAGGCTCTCAGGGGTTGGGGGGGTTTGTTCAGGCTGCCATTTGTCCGACCTCTCCTGCCGTTCCCCTTAGGGTCAGAGCCACACATCTGCAAGAGGCCTGGCTGAGAGGTGCCTCTGAACCAGGGCTTTAATCTGCTGGTCCGTTTGCTGGTCCAGAGAGAGACTGAACATGGGGCCTTGGCCTCATCCGTATCATATTCCCGAGAACTGACCTTCAGCGGTCCATACAGTACCCCGCCGTGACTAACCAGCTACAACCAACAGCGTTCATCAGTCAATTACATGATTGTGGCACCAAGGCAGATGCTCTATAAACCTAATTAACAACGATATGCCAGAGGTTTACAGTAAGAAGCAAACTAAAATGAAATGCTAAGAAATTCCACCCAAGTGCATTTTACTCAACAGAGCTCCTTACATATTTTTCCTTTGCTTCTTTGTTAAACTTGATTAAGATGCTAAATTCTTAGAAGGGCAGAGGCTAAAAGGAGAGGCTATACAATTTTTTAAGTGTCTGGGGGTGCCCCTGTGACACAGGCACTGTGACATGTCTATAGGGAAAGTCTCTAGGGATAGTCCAGACCCTCAGTGTGCAGAGCTTTGCTTTTCTTTCTTGTGAGGGAAAGAGACAGGAGAAAATATTCTTACAAAGATCACATAAACCTAAGTTCGCCATTTCTGGAAGGCCAAGTGTCTTCTCAATTCAAAATTTCTAGGGTAAACCAGAGAGGAGGATTTTATCACCACATTTTTGCTATCTTCTAACCAAATGTCTCCACAGCCTTGGTCCGTTTCCCCTTGAAACCACCCTTCCTTACCCAGCCTACGGCTCTCTGAACCTTTCTACAGAAGCCCGCGCGGCCGAGGTTTGTTGCAGGCGAGCGTGAGGCCCCAAACAGTCTGGCCTCCTGCCCTCCCCCTTCCTACCTCCTCTTCCCCCTCTTCCTGGTACTGGTCATCCACATTGTCCTCCTGCTGGTCTGGATTTCCTGCCATCTGTTGAAACAAAAGGGGAGGCTCAGGTTACCGAACACTGGAGATGGGTTGTCCAGTCCTCTGGGACAAAGAACAGGCAGGCCACCATGAACATTACACTTTCAATGCATCAGGGGCCAGGAAATGATGACTAACCATTCTCAACACAAAGCCCAGGATGCCCATCACCCGCTCTCTCTGAGGGTGGGCATTTCACATGATGACCCCCCCAAAAACCCAAAGAGGTGAACCTCCTGTCCATGAGGTTATGGCTACCCTTTTGCGTAAAACCAGGCATTGTTGAAATACCCGAGTTAAAACCACCCTCCTTCGTGGCATCTGCTTACCACCAAATGCTCCTCCATTTCTGCATTCCCTTGCTTTTGGTGACTTTGTTTCTGCTCTTCATTTTCATCTGGCAAGTTTTCTTCCCTCACTTGCCCGGCTTCCTCAAATTCATCCTCCCCTTGATTATTAGGGTCGTCTGCTGGGTTTATGTCCTCTACAGCTGCCCTCTGTAAAATTTTAATGAAAAGCAACCACCACTTCAAATTCCAGGATCAAGTTTAATTTCATTTGAAAGGCCAGACACTGGCAGAAAATGAAATTGTCCTTCACCAGATTGTTCAGATCTATCCTTGCCAAGACTCACAAGTATTCGTCCCGCTGTCAAAAGATAAAGCCTCTGCTTTATGTGGCAGAGACTGATGCGTCAGAATTAAGTTCAAATAGCATTTCTTTCCTGCAAGCGATTCCAAAATAGTTCTCAAAACTCTAATTATCACAAGGAATATGAACATAACTAGATGACAAGAAAAACAGTTAATGAAAGCCAAAGGACCAAGTAGGAGAAATAATTAAAACGAGAGATTTAGATAGGCAAATAGTAACTTCTTTCACTGGTATGTTGATTTTTTTGACAGACGAGTTATCCTTTGCAAAACCAGCTGTTACATGTAAGTGAGTGAAAAGCAGCTGAGGAGAGAGGAAGCCCACACCAGAAAGGACCCAAGAAGAGGGCCCACGAGGAGACAAGAGGAGGCTAATTCACAAGTAGACGATCACGTTCTAGTGTGGATCACATTTATTTATTTTTTTATTTTTACTTTTTTCGGCACGCGGGCCTCTCACTGTTGTGGCCTCTCCCGTTGCGGAGCACAGGCTCCGGACGCGCAGGCTCAGCGGCCATGGCTCACGGGCCCAGCCGCTCCGCGGCACGTGGGATCCTCCCGGACCGGGGCACGAACCCGTGTCCCCTGCATCAGCAGGCGGACTCTCAACCACTGCGCCACCAGGGAAGCCCAAATAGGTGCGTTTTTGTTTTTGTTTTTGCGGTACACGGGCCTCTCACTGTTGTGGCCTCTCCCATTGCAGAGCACAGGCTCCGGACGCGCAGGCTCAGCGGCCATGGCTCACGGGCCCAGCCACTCCGTGGCACGTGGGATCTTCCCGGACCGGGGCACGAACCTGTGTCCCTTGCATCGGCAGGCCGCCTCTCAACCACTGTGCCACCAGGGAAGCCCCCACATGTCTTTATAATGAACACTACCATGAAGCTGAGAGAGGCTGCACTGGCAAGAGACAGGAGAAAAGGGACTGGGCTAACCCAGCCTCCGGCAATATATTTTGAAAAATACCTCCCCCTCCCCACCCCACCTCTCAAGTAGTGATTCTGTTATTGTGTTCAGTGAATGCCCTTCACATTATCAACTTTAGAACTATCTGGATGTCGCACTTATGTTCCCAAAGCACCTTTCAAAATAACATATGCCCTCATAAAGATTCAGATCTTAGAGCCTGAAATGGCGATGCTTGCAAGAGCTTCCCTGATCACACCAGGGTCATCAATAGGGCACTTCACTGAAGCAGCAAATGCTTCCCAGAGACGGTAAAGCCTCAGAGTGAGATTCAGTCTCCAGACCACAAAATTCTACTTCAATTCACCTCAGAGCCTTGACCATGTACAAGAGCTCGCTGCAGTCTCAGCTGATGTATTATCTGCACATCCCTGGCTATGTACTTTGTTCAAGAGCAAAATCACACTTTTCTTGGGAATGTGACAAATCATAACCTTCACACTAAACTCCAATTACTCCACAATCTTGTTATATGGATCACTTGTTGTACGTTATCAATAAACTGTGTGGAAATATAGGAAAAATGTAACACATTTTCTTCAGAAAAAAAGTACAAGATGTCTTTTGCAAAAGTACGTGAAAATGTACACATTAGTTCCAACTCTAACCAAGTAGTAAAAAACGTTTAATAGGCACAGTTGTTACGTTCAAAAAATAGTTAGATGATCAATTAAATCTCAGTAAAGCTGGACAAAAATGTTTTTACTTTAAAAATAAATGGATAAAGTATGAGACAAAGAGAGGGACAGCAGACTAATAATTTCTAATTAAGAGAAGGCATGGTAGAAAGGCCAGCGTTTCCCAGCGTGTTATCTAGAGCAAGTCAACTGATGAAAGGAGAGTAAAGAATTATGCAGTCAGGTAAGCAATCGAAACACACAGCGTTTCCCAAAGTCAGTGACTGGAACACCCACCCTTCCTCTGTCCCCTCCATTGCTCTCAGGATGCTCTCAGGCATTTGCACACTCGCTTTCTTGCTCTCTCATGGACACTCTCTTGCTCTTTCACATCCTCTGACGCTCTCACACTCTCCTGCTATCTATAGCTCTTGCTCTTTCCTGAAAATATTTCAGGGCTAGGGTTCCCTGGAGCATACTCTGAGAAATGCCAATTCAGGGGCTGGTGGGTAAATGTGTTCTGCCACCGCTCAGTGCAAGTTATGTGCAAAAGCTGTTTCCATCAGGGTGGCTTCAAGCATCTGTCAGGAAGACCTTCTCAATGTTTATCAAGGAAGAATATGGACAGGCAGGGCCCACAGGATAGCACAGACTGAATTTTATTAACATGGTGGTGGAATTCCTAGCAAAAGATGACAGGAGAGCTAGGATTTTACACTGTGAAAATCACCTACACATAAGCATAAGGACACACTCATTTGCAGGCAAGGCCAAGGTCACAGACCACCCAACTGAATTGGGAGTCTTGGTCCTTTTTGAGTAAACAAAAAGAACATTTCTGGTTACTATATCTCTAACTGCTAATATTCTAACTTTTCTATAGGAACATGGTGTCTGGGAAATTTTTTTCTTTCATTTCTCAAACCTCACAATCCTATCTGTGTATTTATTAAAATAGTCACTGGACTGTTGGGAGATTACAGAGAGTCACATGACACACATTCACACCCTAGCAGACTGCTCAACATGCTTCATAGTGGTTAATCTCCTTTCTCTGGTTCTCTCTCCAACTCCCACACTTGCTTTTTTTTTTCTTTTTCATCTTTCAGAGCTACTACATATTTCAATGCCTCTTTTTTGCTTTTCTATTTTAATTTGACTAATCTGAAAGTCCCCAGAGGGAAACTCCTTGGATGTTTTCCCAGAGCAACCTTTAACCCATTCTCATCACACACACCCCCCATGGTTCACAGTTAACAACATTGCTCATATCATATAATTGTGTAAGCCACCTTCCTTCTGTGCTGATGAAATAACAGACATATCTGGAGCCAGAGTCACGGTGTCAGGTAAACCTTCACGTTTCCTTTCTGCCTTGTGAGTTCCCAAGTGTCACGACCGGAAGAGAGGACACTTACACCTGCCTCGGATTCTGGGTCAGCTTCGTGGGGCCCTTGTTCTTGAAGCTCATGTCCATTCTCTGGGTCTTCTTCTGCCTCGTCTTGGTGCTGGTTGTCTCTCTCATAGGCTAGCAAATCAAAGGAACTAATATCAGTCCAAACAAACCAGACAGGATTCTCCCTTTGAAAGCAAAGCAAAGTCACCAGCGGGCTTTCCTGCAGACCACTTCACCCGCTCTCTCCTCCAGCTAGGTTAGCTCGAGATAAGGTGTATGTTTCAGCTTTTCTGGAAAAGTTATGCCCTTTCCCCAGGCCTTGTGTCTACAGAGATAGTGTGGAAAGGCCTTGTGTCTACAGAGACAGTGTGGGTAAGTGACACCATTCTAACTCTCCCAAAACAAATGTTTACAACAAAAGCGGCATTTTCCCCCCCATTATGCCAAAAACAACGATCAAAACTTTCTTGATAAGATAAAGCCCAGTCAATTGGACATCGCTAAAATTATCAACTAATTTTTGGTAATGTCAGAGAAAATGGCAAGCCACTGAAAGAAGAAACTGATGCTATTTCAGGAAATGAAAGAAATAACAACCCCATTTGTGGAGCTAAAAAAACAAATTCAGCCCGTCGTCCTGTGTTCTCTGAATTGGCGGTAATGATGATGCCACAAGCCCTGCATGCTTATACTCACACACACATTTACTTGCTACGTTTTGAACAAAATTATTTCAACTAAGAGAATGTATTGATAGATAAGAGCACACAAAGAGAGGAACAAATAACTTCTTTCGGTAAGATGCAAGAGGAAAGGTTAAGTATAGGGAGAGTATTCAGCCTGTAGAAAATAAAGATGCAGGTGACTTTCCATCAGGTTTCAAGCGCACCAAGGGATCCATTAAATAAAAGAGAGAACAAATGGTTCTCTAGTCTTACTGATAATGGAACAAAAAAGCTTAAAGTGCTGCATGGGGGGACATAAGGAAAACAACGTCTTGACGATAAGGGCTATAAAATATCAGAACAGGCTGTAGAGGGAGTTTGGGTAATCACCTTCCTTTAGATTCTTTAGGAAAGGATACAGAGCTAAGTGTTAGTGTTGCCAGGGAAACGGTTACTGTCTAGTCCTATCATCACAGTAAGCGGTATTTGATAAATGACACATAGATGCGCCCTGCAAATGAAAGCTACTACTGACTTAATTTGAAAAACTTTCAAGGCAATAATCTAAACACCTCCAAGGTAAGAAGAAAATGTAGAAGTTTCCCAAAGTATAACAGTCCTATGACAATGTGTTAGAAATAAGTACTTAGCATACAAAATGCTTAAGCTACCATTTCCTCTCTAAAATGTCAGAGAACAAACGGATTATCTTGCGTGATTTAGGCTACCAATGTGAACTGTTTGGGAGGATTAAGAAAAGCATACCAACAACAACAAAAGACAGATGGTAGTACGTACAGGTATCCTCCGCTTTTTGAAAGTTCGTTTTATGTCACCTCACTTTTCCGAAAGACCTACATTAGTACCTGTTTTGGGTAACCGAAAGAATTCGGAAGAGGATTTCCAATTTTATGGAAAAAGGTGAAAAGCAAAAATAGCGACTAGTGTTGGTTCTGCAGCGAGAGAGAGAGAGAGAGAGAGAGAGAGAGAGAGTCTCGTGGAGACCGTACACACCCAGAGCAGAGCAGTGAGAGTGGCATCGTCCATCCAGCTCCTTCCCCAGGACCTACACTCAGCGGCTCAGCATCAGCCCCCAGAGCTCTGAACTGTGCCTGTGAGCACCTGCGCTCGATTTACCTCGATTTACTCTGTGTATCCCTTAGCAAGATGTGTCCTATGGTAATTGCTTCTTTGCTTTACACCATTTCAATTTACAAAAGGTTTCACAGGAACGCTCTACTTTCAGAGAGTATGCAGATACACATATAACTCTGAGTTGATATTATATATTACCAAGCAGTTTTATTAAAACATTCATCATCTAAGAAGCTCACCACCTCCTTCCTCTTCCTGGACGCCCTGGTCCTCTGCTCCCTGAACAACATCATTATCTACAGCATCATAACGAGCTTGCTGCCTGCAAGGGAAACAAACAATCATCACCTCAGGGACACAAATTAAGTAGCACAGTTTGACGTAAGTCATTTATCTTTAAAGAGAGTTATCAATGAATTTTTCGACACTTTTTGAAAAGCCATAAAAATATTTCTTAAACTTATCCAATTAGGTTTAATAAAGATTCCAGACACTTTCAAAACATGCCTTATAAAAGATAAAATACCTTTCAAATGATAAAATAAAATGAAGTTAGCACAAAACCTGATAGGTTATTTTGAGACATACACTGTCTTTTTTTTTTTTTTTTTTTTTTTTTTTGGCGGTACGCGGGCCTCTCACTGTTGTGGCCTCTCCCATTGCAGAGCACAGGCTCCGGACGCGCAGGCTCAGCGGCCATGGCTCACGGGCCCAGCCGCTACGCAGCATGTGGGATCTTCCCGGACCGGGGCACGAACCCGTGTCCCCTGCATCGGCAGGCGGACTCTCAACCACTGCGCCACCAGGGAAGCCCTACACTGTCATTTTTAAGCAGGGGAAAAAAATGTTGATTATTCTGAAAATTCAATGTTTGGAATGTAGTTTTCAGGTAGTGGTTCTGCCTCAGCTACACGAGCAACAGGAGCCCCTCAAGTTCACGGGTAACAAATACAGGAAGCCGTCTCTATCCTGCTTGTGAACGCCAGAGGCGGGCTGCCTAGGCCCATCAGGAGGCTACCGTGTCTGCTCCGGGCGCTGCGGCCGGCCCTCGGCGAGCCCAGCCTGCCTCTGCTGGGCCGTCTCCCTGGCGAGGAGCTGCGGCTGGTGCTGGTGCGGCAAGGGCCCCTGCAGCCTCTGCTGGGGCGGGGCCTCGTGGCGCTCCTTCGGCCGCTGGGCCTCCTCCACCCGCCGCACTGCCAGCCTCTGCTGCTCCTCATACGGCGACTGGAATTTGGCGACCGGCTTGCCCGAGGGATACACCTGGGGAACAGAGAGTCGCTGCAGAGCAAGAACTGTCGGGTCCCCTGGGTCCTCCCTTCGTCCCTTTCGCGCGACACGCGCAGAAGGCAGAGCTGGTTTGTGAACACCTATCTGTCAGGTCAACTGTCATAATGGTCCAAAGCCACCCCGCGGCTGGACTCCACTCCTGTCTCCCACCGCTCTGAATCACCCTTGCTTCTTTCAGCAACTGGTCTTCTCCATTTGTTGGCATTAAGGCAGATTTTTAATGTGCTCCCGAGGAGGACGCAACAGAAGAAATGTTTCAACCCTAATTAAATTTATGCTCAGAAGGCTCTGGTATATGTGGGCACGTAATAACCTCAGACTAAATGGGGCGATTTGTGAGCTGAGGCTGAGGCTAAGGCTTTCCCATGAAGCCTAAAGACCTAGGGAAGCTAATTAACTCTCGCAGTGCATATACTAATCTCAGGCTAAGCGGAGCCAAAACAAGTCAAATTTCAGATTAGGGTGGAAAAGCAGAGAACCGTTTTTCTTCAAAGAAACCAAAAATGGATGAGAAGAGAGAACTTTCTGATTAAAGGAAAACCTGATACAGGAATTCTTAAACTCTGCTTCCATTAAGCCGTCTACCACTCCCTCCTCCGCCCCCCTCTCCCAACTAATACAAGTCCACACAGTTCTCACCAAAGGAAACAGGGTGCATGGTTGAGGGAAATTAAACCTAGTGGGGAATTACCTTTGAGGAAAGCTACGAAGGACCCAAGACTGGGAGAGAGGCTTCTTCATGCCACCTTTGCAACAATTTAAGAGTGCACCCGCAGGGGGGCCTTCACACGTGCCCAGCCAAAGCCTCTAGCGGCTTGAAGTCTTGGAACGTTCGAGGCCAAACAAAGCTTCAGAGCTATAAATAAAAGGTGACCAGCGTCCACGTAAGGGCCAGGTAGCCTACCGTCAGGTATCGCCTTCGAGGTTGTGTAAGGAAGGTACACCTGGTTGCACTCAGGGTTGCTTTCAGTTCTTTAAAGTCTCATTTATAATAATAATGGATGTTTTTATGGGTCTTACTTATGTGAGAGGGGAGTGCTCAGTGGTGGAGCCTGAGCAGAGACTGGTTAAACACACTCACTCACCTAGTGGCATGTCCTTAAGTCAGCTTTCTGATGACTTGCTAACCACCCTGAAGGTGAGCGTGCAAAAGCCAACACAGGATTTGACAGTAAGTAAGTGAACAGGGAGAAAAGTACCCTTGATCACAGAAAATGCGTCACTTCTCGGCCTCAAGATGCCCACGGGGCTCGAGCACAGACTGGAAGGTGCGGGATGAGGTGCCCATCTACTCTCCTACTCTGTTAAAGGGGTGTGACTGAGTCTCTCTCACTGCGCACTCTTGACAAAGACAATACGTACACACACGCATAGCACCTTCTCTTTTCCCCAACCGTCTTTCTGGGATAAGGTAGCTATGCTACTAACATCACAAAAGAACATTTAAATAGGTACATGTAACATTTAGCAAGATCACCCCAATTTTATTTTATAGACTGTTATACACGAGGGCTTTTTCCTTAACACAGCTGACCCTTGAACAGCGTGGGAGGCTGGGGCGCTGACCCTCCGTGCAGTGGAGAATCTTCTTACAGCTTTCAGTCGGCCCCCTGTATATAGGGTTCCTCCATAGCCTTCCTCCCTATAGGGGCTCCTCTGGGCAGTTCCCCACGTGCAGGTTCTACTAACCGCGGATCTTGCAGTGTTTACTACTGAAAAAATCCTGGTAGGAGTGAACCCATGAGGTTCAAACCTGCCCTGCTCAAGGGTCAACTGCACGTAGACACAAAGGCGCACCCCTTATCCCAGGCAACTGGCTGGATGACCTCGTACCCCAGCGCGAGCCTGCCCTTCCAGGAGCCTGGCTTCCTTCCGCTCACGCCGTTCCGCCCACTCCCGATGCCGCTGCTCCTCCAGCGATGGGTCGTGCTCCTCCGCGAGGTGCTCGGCCTGCCCGACCTGCTCCATCGCCTCTTCCTCCAGGGCCCTCCTGTGCTCCTCCTCCACCGGCCGCCCCTCGGGCTCCTCGCGGCCCGCTTCTCGCCGGGTCAGTTCTGCGGGCGCCTGGAATCCTGCCTCCTTCTGGGTGGGAGGGTAAGGTTCTGTTTCCTCCGTTCTTCCAGGGACTGCTTCATGGTTCTGCCACACTTCGCTATTTCGGGACACCTAGGCCAAGCACATGACTGGAAATGACACTCTTCTATTTCGAAAGCAGTGATAGAATCTCTTTATTACCATGTCTACGGGGTTACAACATAAGCAAAATCCTGGAGTCTAGAAATATAGAGTCCTGACTGAAAAGTATGGCTGCAGTGGAGTCACTTAACTCTTCTCACTGTGTGATCTCACCTACAAAATAGAGACAACGTAAGCAAAATTTCATCGTGGAAAGAATACCGTAAATAACCTAAAAGTAAAGCCTATAAGTGACCACATCTCAGTAGACCCTACCCTCAAAAGCAATCTAACTCCTGTTCTCCCTTAGAATAAAAAGGGAAAAACCCTCATACTTCAAGTGATCAAATACGTAATTTTCTTCAAGGTAAATTTTGTTTACAATAATTATATGAAAAGAAAAGGATAAGATCAAGTAGAGGATGAGCTAGCTTTGTTTTCTGTTAGCAAATATAAAAAAAAGAATGCCATTACTAATGGACACCCATATGTTGGCTATAATAGTGCCCATTAAATCAGGTACAATTAAACATTTCTGACGTATTAAAGTGGTATTTCTTTGTAAACCAGAGGAAGTCTTTTGTGAGTACTTTATATTATTAACACAGAAAACTCTGAAGAAAAAAAAGATGTGTCTTTTCACAGAGAACTCCTCTTCTAAAACTGGTTGATTTAAATCAGTTTTCTCTGCAAGTTTCAGAGATTTCTATACGGTCTTCATTACTTAGAAAAGAGAGGCAAAAGAGAGATGGTATAATATCAATAGGAAAATGTGTCACTGTCCTCCCTCCCACCAACCTTCTTTAGCAGAAAGAATACTTTCTTTGGTCAGGTTGCTGTCCCATAATTGAAATAAATGTGAAGCCCTGTTCTTAAATTAGCAGAAACATAACTTAGAAACTGGATTGTATACATAAACAAATAAGCCAAGGGAAAAAGTCCTTTCTCAGACATCTGAGGACGGCTTTTGGAGGTGTACATTTTACCAAGTCCTTGCATACCTGACAAGTTTGAATTGATACTGCCCTGGCTTTACAGGAAATATTTCTCTGAAGGGCCCTAAGTGCTTTCCAACACCTGTCACTTATCGCCACAACATCCCTGTGAGAAAGGTTAGAGCAGATGACTATTATCTCCACCTCCCAGATGGAAGAACTAAAAAGTCTGAGTCTTTAAAAGCTTAATCCAGTAAACTGGTAGTTAAACTTAGATAGAGAATAGAACCAATTTCCACACCAGGGCTCTGGTTGTGTTTTCTTAAGTTAGGAGCAACATAAGACCCAGACAAAGAACAAGCATCCAGGGGGATACAGAACCTGTGAAGGAATGCTTTGCTCAGACTGAAGATTCAAACGAAGTCCACTCACTTCAACTTAATTATTCCCATAAGGTGATGAGAAGGTGAGTTGGGGAAAGTCTTCTCAAACATTCACTGTTTAAAACGACTTTGTCGGGGGAAAGATAATCATACTTGCCATTTTTATTACAGGTGTGATTGCATAAACAACTCTGTAAGAATTAATCATATGGGCGACACCACTTTTGATGTTTCACTTGGGAGATATTCTTAAGCAACAAGGCTTAATTTTATGAAGAACAGGAATACAAAAAATAGATTCTGTGACTAGCACTTATACTCTTGTAGTTGTATGAAGGCTATATAATACAAACTTCGACATATTTTGTATGGACCAAGTACAGCATCGAGTTCAAATATATTATCAGCTTTAATACTTAAGTGGGCTGACTGTCATATAATATCCTCATGATCATTTAACCTTCTCACTCTACCCCCCCCAAAAAAACCCCTAAAATATTCAGACATGACAGCTCCTTTCAAACAAATATACCCACATGAAGAAAGACAAAACTAGTTCAGTCTTTTCCAGGAAACAGAACAGCAGTTCTCAAAGTGTGCGTCCCCAGCCCAGCAAAATCAGCTAGAAATGCAAATCCTCAGGCCTCACCCCAAATTCACTGAACTGTAAACTGTGGGCTGGGGCCCAGTTATTCCTGTTTTAACAGTCCTGCTAGGGACTCTGATATATGCTAAAATGTGAGAACCGGTGTTCTGCAGTTAGAGCTGGCAATATTTAGAGCAGTTCACCTGAGGACAGCTTGACAGGGAAAGCGACCTGACCACAGATGACCAGTTCATGCCTCTTACCTCCCGAGGCTCTCCAGGTAACTTGTCCCTTGTTGCGCTGTCACCTTGTGGAGAATGTGCCACCTGGGTAATATTCTGCTGCTCTGTTTGTTCTGGTTTTCGAAAGCTTGGAATCCTATTCAGAGTGTCTTTCAGTTGTTTATATTCTGCAACTTGAGTCTGCATACAAATTGCACAATTGGATGCAAATTGCACAATTTGAGGAGGGAAAAGGATATCATTCATAGATGGTTCACTGGAAGACTGGACAAAAATATTATACCTAAATGCAAGAAAGGAAGAATACGCAGACTGTTTCCATGCATTAGCTATACTTACTTGGACATGCTCAACCATGTATAAGCACATGCAAATTAGAGTTCAAGGGAACAGAGAAAAAGTATCTAAGACAGATGTTAGTTTCCCATGCTACATTAAACTAAGTCAGGATTTTTATATATAAATTTCTAGTCTAAATATCATTATTAAAAGTAAGACAGCTATGCAATGTTTTATGACATTAAACTCTATTTTAAAATTGCACAATTATGTAAATATAAGTGCAGATTATCTTTTACCAATATGGTCTGAGTAACACTTTTCAGCAGAAAAGAACCATAGGCTTCAAATAAGTAACTGAATATATATGTAAAATCACTCAGGCCACCCTCTTCTTCCAGTCAATACGTGCTCACAAAGGGTCCCTTCCTCTCCAGAACGCTTCCTGTATTGTGCTCTGCAGTTTTGGAAAGCAATAGCATAGGCATGAAATGAGGCTGGATTTTTATTCTTCAATTCTGAATGTCCTTTTCTTCTAGAGCAACAAAGGCACTAATGAAGGCATAGGTCTAGAATATACTCATATACTCATATGTGTGTACCCGTGTGTATATGTGATAGGGTGTATGTGTGTGTGTGTGTGATATTTTTAATACAAGAAGCTAGAAAGATGGAAAAAATTAAACACTTTAAGTAGGAAAACCAAGAGACTATACTTAGCTCATCATACGCACCAAAACCGTAACCCTGAAACAGAAATACTGTGTGTGTAAACACACACTTCCATGAACACAAAGAACCCAGAAATCTCTTCTGAAAGAAAGAGCCTGCTGGCCAGGGCCGCCGCCCTCAGTGTGCACAGCAGACGGGGAGTCGAGGCTGGTGAGTCGTGCTCCTGCGGCCACAGCTGTGCACCTGTACAGTGCTCTCCCACCCCCTTTCTGCCTTTTTCTAATTCACACAGAGGTGAAGAAGTCTGCTTGCTAAATCTGTCTCAGGGGAGTGCTTCTTTATCATTTGAACAAAGGCGTGCCAAACGGCTAACAATGGCCCTTAGCCCAGAAATCTACCAAAACATTTGCAAACCAACTTTGGAGGTCAAAGAAAAAAAGATGACATCCACACAATGATACTTTTAATAAGATAAATATTCTAGTCTTTTTTTCTTTCTCCTCCTCCTAGATACATAACCTTTGAAGGCAGCAATGCTGTGGTTCTCAAATACTAGCGTGCATTAAGATTCATGTTAAATTATGGAAGGATCATGTTAAAAATGCAGGCTCCTGGACCCCCCACCCTAGAAATGATGATTCAGTAGGTCTGGAGCACGGCCCAGGTAACTGTGATACAGGGAGTCTCCACAAATTCCAGCTGAAGAGTTAAGTGTGACTTTGATGTCCCTAGGCTTCCAGCTTGGTTCTGGGCAATGGTTTGGGGCCAGCTACAGTACTCCTTTTTGACCTTACTTTATTTAGATATAAAAAGGATACAGTATTATATAACTCAGTAGGTTGTGAATAGTAAATAAAATTCTGTACATAAAGTTATTATGATAATCCCTGATAAATTGTAAACTCTCAAATTCTACTCTGTTCCTGCTTTCTCCCGCCCTTAATTATTCCATTTAAAAAATCAGGTTGTCGGGCTTCCCTGGTGGCGCAGTGGTTGAGAGTCCGCCTGCCGATGCAGGGGACACGGGTTCGTGCCCCAGCCCGGGAAGGTCTCGCATGCCGCGGAGCAGCTGGGCCCGTGAGCCATGGCCACTGAGCCTGCGCGTCCGGAGCCAGTGCTCCGCAAAGGCAGAGGCCACAACAGTGAGGGGCCCGCGTACCGCAAAAAAAAAAGAAAAAAAAATCAGGTTGTCAAGACAGAATCTCATAAGATGATTTACATGAGAGACGTAGATGCCTGAAATAGCAGTTGTTTTCTGAGCAGATCTGGGGAAAGTTTTAATACGGGGGTAAAAGAGCAGGAGAAACTTGGAGGCCCCACCCAAAAGAACCAAAAAGCTATTGAAAGAAATAGAAAATTATAGGTAAGTTAAATAAAAATATTTTTTCTGTTGCAAAACCTTGTCGGCAATACTCCCAGGATGCTTACGACAGAATCTGGCTTTGGTCATTAAATGAACTATTTTACTTATATTTTTCTGAATTTTCAAATTGTTGCTTAGTCTAATATTTATGGCTATTATAGTACATAGAATATTCAAATTGGTTTGTCACATTTTTCAGTATGAAAAGCAGCCTCACAGAAAATAATAATACTTGGTAAAAAATTTTATAAAGAAGGTTTTGAATGTAATAATATCCTCTAAAGTCAATTTAATTTATACCCATGGAAAAAAATTACCACACAGCTACAGTTTTGTAGGGAGATAATCAATCAATGACTGCCTTGAAAAAGGGTCCCAGAGACACAGATGCCACAGCCTCTGAGACGAATCAGGGCCCAGCATATGATTCTATTAATAATTTTATAAAGACAAAAGATAATACATGGTCTCCTGGTAAGCACAGATAGTTGGTTTTCCTTTGCCCTTTTCTTTTAATTCTTCCAAGAGAAGAAAAGTGAAGACCGGTGATTAAGAAGACACAGCAACTAAACTAGCCATTCTTATTTCTTTGCTTCGACTAGAAAGCTGTATAACACTCAATGTGATATTACTTTAATAAGCTCTCCAACACTTGTATTTGTTCACTTGTTCATTCAGTAAGTGTCTACTGAGGGCCTGCCTTGTGCCGAGGACTGTTCTAGGCTTTGAACAAATGAAGCTTACGACTCTCGTTTTCCTTCTCTATTGACTTGAGAGCTCTTCTTATTTCCTGTAATTTGACCAAACAACACATAAGCCTAGTCCCCAAAGCAGTGTGTGCGGGCTGTAAAGCTGGGAGCAAGGGAGGGAGGAATAAAATATAGAGCTTGACAATAATTTATTTAGGTAGCTAGCATCATAAAATCCTACAGATTATATAGCAAGCGTCAATACAGGTCACACGGTGGCAAAAGACCACATATGTGGGATAATTTCTGTGACTGAAACAAGTATTAGACTACTGCATGCAGGGGCTGGAGGAGGGTAGAAAAAGTAATATGCACCACACTGCCAGTGCAAAAAAAAAAAAAAATCAAAGGTTTATTTAATATTCTCTTGATCGAGTTTTGAAAGCATGCATGATCTTCAGGATCAGGAAAGCTCTGTCCTAAGGAACTCAGTGAAGCCTGGCCTTTAAGAGACTACACGCACAGAGGAATTCAGAAATGTTAAGCAGACTTAAAAAGAACCCAGAGAGGCCGCTACCCTTCTAACCTGTGCAGCAGCTAGTGCACTCTTGTGGTCTTCCAAAGTCACTACAAGTTGTTCATGCTCGGAGAGTAAATTCTTATGCTGTTGCTACACAGAAAAGAATTTTACAGGTTGAGTTTTAACATTCTAGGACAAACTCCTCTTGGGCAGACAGTGGCATGAGCACCCAGATGCTGCTTGCTTGCTGGTTTGTTTGTTTGTGCAGTATTTGTTAAGTTCCAAAATCTTTGTAGAGGGAAGACTATGATTAATGTATTCCACAATCTAAAATGTGCTACCGAAATATCACAATCACTTACAGTGAAATCAACACACAAAGAAAAATACCTGTTATTAATAAACCTTTGTAAATAAAAAGCTTATTAATCTAAAAACCTGTAACGTTACAGCCATACTGGAAATAAGTGAAAAATATTATTAATAATATTTGAATTAACATTTTTATTATAAAAACATTATAACAATAGTGCAGAATATTTGAAAAATAGATGGGGAAATATATAATCCCACTATCCTTAAATAAGTTACAAACGATTTTATATGTTTCCTTTCGGTCTTCTCTACGTAATTGTGTATAGCTATCATAATAGCCTGAATTCTACTTCACGTACTTATTTTTCACTTAAGATATTAAAGGTATTTCTGTATTGCCAAAAAAAAAAAAAAAAAGCTTATTAAGATTGAACCATCTAGCAAAAGAATCATTTCAGTACTAATGGAAATGTTGGGATTTCCAGACCATCGTTTAGCTTATGATACAGAAGTGGTAAAAGTATTGGGCCTGGTCCGGTTTATGCAAAGCCCAAAGTAACAGTGTGCATTGTAAAGCATGTCAAGTAGGGAACGACTTTTAAGGTCACTCTACAAAGTAAAGCAGGCAAACACTAAACAGTCAAATGCTGGGTGTTTTTTTTACCTTGACATCTTGCAGCTGTGTGTGCATGTCCTGATGCGCTCTCCTCAGCTGTCTGTTCTCTTCTCTCAAATTGTACACGGATTCTATTTTAGAAAAAGGGAAATCATGCGTAAAGCCCTGGGCCTTTTGGGCTCTTGATTCTATTATTTTCACATCTAAAGCCTCACATAACTTTTTCTAGGATTGTTTTGACCTTTGACAGTACCATATTCCAAATCAACAAAACCTATACCATTTTGGGATGTGGCATGGATTCAGCTGGACAACCCAATACAATCTGGTTCAGTGGTTTCAATACATTTAAACAAGCTACACGTCGTAGAAGCTAAGGATTGTTAATTAGTCCTGTGCTAAAAATGAAATGTTTCTGTTAATAAGCAAACCCTTAGGAATGAAATGTAATGGGTAGGGGTCATCTAAGATTTTGATCTCTTCACAAATTAAAAACAGGGCTATCAAAAAGCAAAACCACATTTCTCATAGCATGAATAATTTCCACAGTCCCCAAAAGGTATTTCAGTTACAAAAGCAACTCAAGAAATAAACAAGAGACAGAGAGACACCCCATCTGCTCAAAACTTCTAAATATATTTTCTTTCTCCCACCATTGAGTTCTTGACGGATCCAAATTCTCCCTCCAATAGCTATAGGACAGTTCTTTCCAGGGCTACCATGTGAGACTGTAGCAATCAGAGTGAAGTCTTAAAACCTCCTGAACCACAAGCTCCACTGTTCGGGGAACAACCTCTTGCTAATTTTCCCACATTTTCAGTATCTGGATGGTATGAACTGGCAGCGCTTGGGCTAAATACAACACGCAAACATTTTTTTTGGCCCCTGCAGTGTTGGCCTACACAGAGTGTCTTCCACATTTGAAGAGCTGTCACCATTTAAAAATCCAGAATCTGGGTCTAATAAGATTCTGGCAACATTAGGCCAGTTCTCATGTGACAGCACTCAGCAGAAGTTAAATGGTGGCTGCGTGACCATAATGACTCATCTCCAACGGGAGATACTGTTGAGAGTGAAAGGGGTGCTGTTAAGAATTATGCTGGGACAGCAGCAGGTGTGGACCTGCACTGTGTTGGGCAAACCGTCCCCAAAGTGGCAGCCACTTGCTGCAGGCAGACCTTTATGTCTCCAGGGTGGCCCTCAGCACAGAAGGAAAGTTCCAGTCACCATCCCGCCTCATACTTTCTATCCACTTTCACTCCACTAGCGTCCCTGCTTGATCCCCGGGCACTGGCTTCGTGATTGGGTTTGGGGAGAGATCAAGAACAAGGTGGGAAATGTGGCCAGTGGTTGGGTTGTCCACCTACATGTCATACTGGATTTTCTCAAAGGTCAAAACAGGACACTGCGGGGGCTTCCCTGGTGGCGCAGTGGTTGAGAGTCCACCTGCCGATGCAGGGGACGCGGGTTCATGCCCCGGTCTGGGAAGATCCCACATGCCACGGAGCGGCTGGGCCTGTGAGCCATGGCCGCTGAGCCTGCGCTCCGCAACGGGAGAGGCCACAACAGTGAGAGGCCTGCGTACAGCAAAAAAAACAAAACAAAACAAAACAAATACGGGACACTGTGGCAATTGAAGAGGACCACAAGTGTGTCATCGGCTGGATGGGCCCTCAGTCTACACACAGGCACACATGCACTTGAAATACCCGAACTTGGCTGACTTTTAAAGGAATTCAGTTTATAACCTTAATGACGGTGTCTCCTGTGCCTTTGCTGTGCGACCCTGAGCAAGTTACCTAACTTTAGCAGGCCTCAATTTCTTCACTTGTTAAATTAGACTAAATATAATGCCTACCTTGCAGGTTGTTATGAGACTTAAATAAGATACCTGTACAAAGAATTTCCCCCAGTACTGGCACATGGAAAACATTTGTTCAGTGTCAGCTATTATTATAACGATAATGGGAAGAATAATCATCTAAGTTTATATATGCTATCAGCTCATAGCTATCCATATTCTAAATTCTAAACTCCCTCCTCGTGTCATAGTAACCTGCCAAAGACTACTCGGACTACACACGTCATAGGTTTGCCGCTACAGACCCGCGTCTACCATGATGCATCTATCTTTAATTTACTATCAGGGACCATAATCAAACAAAAGTGCTCATGTGAAAATCACTTATCAAAGTGTCGTCAAAGGCACTGTCACATTAAGTTGTTTGAAGTCTCTCTGAGAAACTTCTTCCAAAAGTTAATTGATATCAAAAATACCGTTCTCTCTCTCTCTTGCCCTCTGTCTCCATCTCTGTCTCTCTCTATCGCTCCCTCACCCACCAAGGTATTGGTAGATTCTCTCTTCTGATGACAAGAGCCCTATCACTTGCTGTATTTCTACTTTTGTTCTGGGTTCCAGGCCATCAGGCTTGAACTATCTGAGTATGCAGAACTCACAGACAAGTATTTTCCATGGTTCTGATTTCTTGTTAACATTTTACTATACATGGACTTGGTTTCAAAGAAAGGAGTAACTATAGAGTAGACACAAGATAATATGCCTTTTAGGGCTATTACTAAAATTGAATGAACTAAATTATGTAAAGCATGCCAAGGTCAGACACCTAGAAAACTTTACTTCTCACTCCTTAATGGATCTCCTTCATAACAATATAATTAAATATATTTCCTCAGCTTGGCTCAGGTTTGAAAATGCTGAACAGTGGATCCTACAAGTCAAATGTCCTCCTTCACCACACAAAGGTGTAGCATCCCCAGGGTGGCAAGTGCTGTCTGCGCACTGGAGTCTTCTGGTTCTCTCTTCCTTTTACCACCTTTGTAAGGGCTTTCAGTGTTTAGTCTCTTCCTTTCTCTATTTTGCTATCTTACTGACTCCTCACCACCCAGCTCACCACCAACAAGCCAAGGCCCCTACATGTCTACATCTCTTGGGTATCATTCTGCTGACATCTGGCTCCATCAAGACCATCTCAACCCTTTGTAAACTGCCTCAGTGGCTATTTAACTCCCAGGTGCCTTTTTGGAATACTTAACAAAGTATTCCTATTATTTTGGAATACTGTTTTTAGCCTATTATTTTGGAACACTTCGAGACAAAACATTGCAAAAAATAAGTATAGAAAATCCAAAGGACCCTTCACATGGTTTCTTTCTATGATGACATTTTATATAAAACCAGGAAATTGTTCTTCACCCATGTTTTTGCAAAGCACCAGGATTTCACCCGTGTTTTTGCAAGCACCAGGATTTCACCCGTGTTTCTGCAAGCACCATGTATGTTTTTAAACCAAATCTCACACTTCAGACTTATTTAGTACCTGGATAGGTGATTATAGAATATGCTATTGCCCTTTTCCAGAACTCACATGTACTCAGAAGTGATATATTTTGTTCCACATTACTATGAAAATACCTGATGCTGATGCTGGTGGTGGTTAATATAGATTGAAGGTCTACCACATACCAGTAACTGTTCTAGGTGCTCTGCATAATGTAATCCTCATACCAACTCTACAAGGTTGATACTTTTTATGAATATCCCGCTTTTACAGATGAGGACGGTTTACGCTACACAACTTGCCTGTGGTCATATATAAACTAGTCATTGAAGAGGCCAAGATTCACCAGGGCAGTCTGACTCCAGAGCCTGAGCTTTTTGAAGCTACTATTACCGATCAACAGGGAGTCTTTATGCCCCTGTGGAGATCTGGAAATGCATCACTGTAACTGGGGAGCACTGATGGCATTTTGTGGGTGGGGTCAGAGATGCTAAATGTCTCACAACACACTTAAAAAGAGAACTGTCTTGCCCAACATGGCCAATGTGCCCCGTTGAGAAACACTAAGTATTCTATTCTGTTTCCCTAAACAAACCCAAAGAGATAAGTGTGAAACTTCATAAAGAAGTAAGAAGTAACTGGTAAAGGACCACATGTAAGGTAATCAATCAGCAAGCAACAAACAAAATAAAACAAAAGTCTATTGTTCTATTCAAACGTTAATATGAGTATTCATTTCCATGCACACTGACTAATTAGGTTTCCAAATACCTTTTAGCTTAGAAAGCTCTTGTTCTTTCTCTTGCTGAAGCTGCAGGTATCGCTGCTTGTGGTCATTAAATGTCCTACTGAAGTCTTCTCCTTGCCTGCGGTGTTCCTCTTCCAAGTCGCTGTGCTGTTTCTTTAGCTCCTCATGTTGACTCTGCAAAGATGAAAACTTTAGCAGGGATGTACATTCTCTAAATTATATCAGAATCTGTCTCTCAATAGCGTAGTCTTTCTCTTGCCAGAAAGTCAGCACAAATGAAGAAGCAGGCTTCGTTTTCCTCAGACTGCTTTGAATTTGTGCAGCTCCCTTCCATTTCCCTTCCATTCCAAATGAATAGTTTGGGATCATGGCCAAAAATAATCTTCTCCTGAATTTTTAACATTAACGGGAAAAACAAGAAGTTGGAAGTTTGCATGAGAGATGGAAAAGGAAGGGATTTGGGGAAATTCCCAGGGACTCAAGTTACTGTGGAAACAGGGTAAAGGTAACGAAAAAATTACCCCTCCATGGATACTCTAGACTGCCTCTTTCAATCCGATGTTTTCCCAGCAACATTTTTTATTTCCTTTCTTTGATTTTCAGCCTTCCTGGTAACCCAGTTTAAAGAAGGGGCGGGGGGAAAGACTTTTTTCCGTTTGGGGGAAGTAATAAATCGACTGTTTATAGAATGATTCTTACTTACACTACTCCTGATTATAACACTGTAATCACAATCTAGATAAATTCTACAGTCTCCAAATGCTTAATATGAAAGGGTGGTCTGCTTTAATTCATGTATTGCTTTCTTGATAATAGGAAAGATGCCGGTTTCAATAAAAAGCATATGCCCTACTGATATAGGAGAAAACACAACATCAAACAAAAAGCTGGGGGGTAGGGGCTGAAGACAGTGGCGTGGTTTTTTTCCCTGCTGTGCAGGGTGGCATAATGTCTGCTGCTCATCTCTTCTGGCCTGAACAGAAATAATGCATCTCTCTCTCTCTCTCTCTTTTTTTCAGTTTTCCTGACACAATAATGAGTTTTATCCAAGAACCAAGGAAGGAGAATCTTTAAACATAAAGTGTGCTCCTGTGGTAGGCAGAACATTTATTGCACATTAGTAACAGGAAGGCAGCATTTTAATACTTCTACTGCCTCCAGCGCGACTAAGATAGAAGAAAATCTCTAAGAAAAACGACTCTGAGAAATTAGATTTAAAAAACAAACAAAAATCCTTAAAAGATAGAGAACAAAATTAAAAATTAGGTGACCAGAGAGCCTGATTTATAAAAAATGTGTAATGAGCTAAATATGTTCTTTGAAATCAGGTGATAAACATGATGGAGCATTATAATTATATATTACTTTTAGCCAGAAATGACTTTAATATACCATATCACAACACAAATCAACTTTCTGTAAACTTTCCTTGATCACTTAAGTTACTTAGTTAATCCTTTGATTCACTTACGAAGAACAGCTTTAAATTACTCACCTTTAACATCTGATGTTGGACATTCAACGCGCTGTACCTGCTATTAGAATCTTGCTGTAAATTGAAAAGCAAACAGTTAACACAAAAATAACAAATTTGGCTCTTTTGCTAACCAGAGCTTAAAGGTCTTAATGGAAGGATTTCACTCATTTCACTTGTGTTAAGTGAAAATGAACTCTAAGCTCGAAACAGGACAATTCTGAGGCCATCTCTTTACTTAATAGCAGAAATGAAGTTTTCACATTCCTCTAAGTTTGCTAGACTTTAATAATGAAAAATCAGGACATGGAATTATGAAACAGCAGCTTGACAGGGCCCTTGGAGGTGATTTACTTCCACTCTCATATGGAGAAGAAAAACTGAGGCCAGAGGCACAGGGGAACTTGTCCTGAGATGCAGCACCGCACATGGCTGATATATCGTGCCCGGTGCTCCAAGGGGAACAGGAGATAAACCAGGCCTCACAAGCTTCGCATGGCTTCCGGGAAGGGAGAGAAAAGGCACCTTCCTGCCTCGAGCTTCAGCGGGTAAGAAATTCTACATACGTGACTTTACCCCAACTAGAATCCAACTCACAGAGTGAGAAACAGAAAGGCTAAGGAACAGGCCAGGGCAAACATTTCCTTTAGTAGCAGAGCCAGGACCAAAACTTGAGCCTACACCTATGGCTGAAGCACGCGCTCCAGCAGTGTGTCTCTGTGTGCCAGTGGAGCATCTTCACATTTGGACCTCACACAAGTCCAGCCCTGGGCAACCATAACCAGTGAGTGTGCAAACCACAAACCACCTGAAACTTTTCTCTCCCCAGACTGCTGTGTTGTTCTATCTTATGTGCCACACTCCTTGCTTTACCCGTCACCGGTATAAGCACAGCCTCAATTCTTTCTTTCTTTCATATTCTTGCAGCTTCTAAAATGAACTGCATTTTTGCTTTATCATTTTATTTTATCACTTTACCATTTTAATTTGTAATAAATTGCATTACAAAATGCACAACAGAATACACACAGTTCTGGCTAGGGCTTTTAAAAGCAGGTAAGAGTCGAAAGCTGACAGCCTCCTAGTTATTCAAGGAACAGACTCTTCTCAGTTTTAATACCCCAAAACGCCAATGCTTTATGCAACCAATGCTTACATATTTTTCTTAGAGTAAGAGAAAAACTTGTTTTTCTCCAGTTAATTTGGACTTAAAAACTTTTTAAACTGCCAATATCATTTATGTATTCATTCGTTCCACAAATGTTTTTGAACATGGGAACTCTAGGCCAGGTACCGTGTCAGACATTACACAGCAATGTCTATGCAAGTAACAGTAACGTCCTGCAAAGGCAAATTAAAATAAATATCACATTCTATAGAAAAGAGAGACTACAAATGAATAAATAAGTGAATAAAAATAATCTCTTTATGAAGAGATTATGTTTATGGTTGAACATTAAGGCTATTTCCAATTTATCACTATCACAGTAATGTGATAAACAAAGGAAGGTAGGTTTTAAAAGAGCAGTTTTTAGATCTTCCTCTGAGAATCTCTTGGCAAGGAAGGAAGGAAAGGAGAGAGGAAGGGAGGGAGGGAAGGACGGAAATGTATTTCAGCCCTTCAGTCCTAATGATCAACAGAGTAAAAGGTTTTGCGACCATATTTGCCCCTCTTGCAAGTTTCGTGAAATAAAAAATTAAGGGAGAAAAAAAAAAAAACTCACCCTTCCCTTATTTAGTGTTTCTTGTGCTTCTAATTTATAAACCAGAAAATCTAGAAAATACAAAATGGAGAAAATAGAGTATAAGTTAATTCACTGTGGCATTTTTAGACATCTAAAAGAACATAGGCGTACTTTACTCAGACCTAAAAAATGTTTCAGGTTTAAGACAATCTACTTGGTGACTTATATACTTTGTCTTTTAATGCTTTAGCACGAGTTGAAAAAAACTGTTATATAATTTTCCTCTTTACCTTTAAGTTGTGAATCTTGTATCAACAAAATATACACTATAACCAACTGATTAAAAGTGCATTTAGAATGTGTACTTGGTGATGAACTGTCCTTGAAATTAAGGAGAAAAAAAACATGAAGTGCACCTAAGGACAGAGATGG
Source organism: Delphinus delphis (assembly GCF_949987515.2). NCBI lineage: Eukaryota > Metazoa > Chordata > Mammalia > Artiodactyla > Delphinidae > Delphinus > Delphinus delphis. Next base: position 97,941,507 of record NC_082686.1, on the reverse strand, counting down.
TTTATTGCCAGCCACTAGATGGCACACGAAAATCATTCAGGACCTGAAAAGGAAATCAAGCCGTGGAAACCATCTTTAATGCTCTTAAGGCTTTATTATCCACTAGATGGCTCTATAAAATCACTCTGCTTTTGAAGACAAGGGAAATCCAAATCCTATCAAAGCATTTTAATGATCTGAAACATCTCAGTAAAACATCCTAGCCCACACTGCCCTCCTCTGTTCTCCCTCCTTCTACCTCACACCAAGGTAATCAGACGGAACATCTCACTTCAATCTCAAGATTTACCAAAAAGATGAATAAATAAAAATAGAATGCAGGAGAAATGTCTATTTAGGTCTTCTGCCCATTTTTGGATTGGGTTGTTTGTTTTTTTGTTATTGAGCTGCATGAACTGCTTATAAATTTTGGAGATTAATCCTTTGTCAGTTGCTTCATTTGCAAATATTTTCTCCCATTCTGAGGGTTGTCTTTTCGTCTTGTTTATGGTTTCCTTTGCTGTGCAAAAGCTTTGAAGTTTCATTAGGTCCCATTTGTTTATTTTTGTTTTTATTTCCATTTCTCTAGGAGGCAGGTCAAAAAGGATCTTGCTGTGATTTATGTCATAGAGTCTTCTGCCTATGTTTTCCTCTAAGAGTTTGATAGTTTCTGGCCTTACATTTAGGTCTTTAATCCATTTTGAGCTTATTTTTGTATATGGTGTTAGGGAGTGATCTAATCTCATACTTTTACATGTACCTGTCCAGTTTTCCCAGCACCACTTATTGAAGAGGCTGTCCTTTCTCCACTGTACATTCCTGCCTCCTTTATCAAAGATAAGGTGACCATATTTCTCCAAAGAAGATATACAGACTGCCAACAAACACATGAAAGAACGCTCAACATCATTAATCATTAGAGAAATGCAAATCAAAACTACAATGAGATATCATCTCACACCAGTCAGAATGGCCATCATCAAAAAATCTAGAAACAATAAATGCTGGAGAGGGTGTGGAGGAAAGGGAACACTCTTGCACTGCTGGTGGGAATGTGAATTGGTACAGCCACTATGGAGAGCAGTATGGAGGTTCCTTAAAAAACTACAAATAGAAATACCATATGACCCAGCAATCCCACTACTGGGCATATACCCTGAGAAAACCATAATTCAAAAAGAGTCATGTACCAAAATGTTCATTGCAGCTCTATTTACAATAGCCCAGAGATGGAAACAACCTAAGCGTCCATCATCGGATGAATGGATAAAGAAGATGTGGCACATATATACAATGGAATATTACTCAGCCATAAAAAGAGACGAAATTGAGCTATTTGTAATGAGGTGGATAGACCTAGAGTCTGTCATACAGAGTGAAGTAAGTCAGAAAGAGAGAGACAAATACCGTATGCTAACACATATATATGGAATTTAAAAAAAAAAAAAAGTCATGAAAAACCTAGGGGTGAAACAGGAATAAAGACACAGACTTACTAGAGAATGGACTTGAGGCTATGGGGAGGGGGAAGTGTAAACGGTGACAAAGCGATAAAGAGGCATGGACATATATACACTACCAAACGTAAGGTAGATAGCTAGTGGGAAGCAGCCGCATAGCACAGGGAGATCAGCTCGGTGCTTTGTGACCGCCTGGAGGGGTGGGATAGGGAGGGTGGGAGGGAGGGAGACGCAAGCGGGAAGAGATATGGGAATATATGTATATATATAACTGATTCATTGTGTTGTGAAGCTGAAACTAACATACCATTGTAAAGCAATTATACTCCAATAAAGATGTTAAAAAAAAAAAAAAAAAGAAGATGTGGCACATATATACAATGGAATATTACTCAGCCATAAAAAGAAACGAAATTGAGCTATTTGTAATGAAGTGGATAGACCTAGAGTCTGTCATACAGAGTGAAGTAAGTCAGAAAGAGAAAGACAAATACCGTATGCTAACACATATATATGGAATTAAAAAAAAAATGTCATGAAGAACGTAGGGGTAAGACAGGAATAAAGACACAAACCTACTAGAGAATGGACTTGAGGATATGGGGAGGAGGAAGGGTAAGCTGTGACAAAGCGAGAGAGAGGCATGGACATCTATACACTACCAAACGTAAGGTAGATAGCTAGTGGGAAGCAGCAGCATAGCACAGGGAGATCAGCTCGGTGCTTTGTGACCGCCTGGAGGGGTGGGATAGGGAGGGTGGGAGGGAGGGAGACGCAAGCGGGAAGAGATATGGGAACATATGTATATGCATAACTGATTCACTTTGTTATAAAGCAGAAACCAACACACCATTGTAAAGCAATTATACTCCAATAAAGATGTAAAAAAAAAAAAAAAGAATGCAGCTAATTTCAAACCACAACCTGTATAAGCTCCATGCTTTATAGAAAAACTCTGATAAAAATCAACAGCATTGCCTAATACCTGTGCTAAATGTTGATTTTTCAAACCAAACCAATCAGTTGTGCCAATAAAGCCTTTACCACAAGATGAAAACAGGTGTATAACCTAAAAGACATTGTACAATAAGATCAATTCATTACGTTCTAAATGTACATGTATACGTATACATTTATATAACGTTTGTCATATTCTGGACAACACATGCTGTTACTTTTCCTGGATGCCTGTGGACGGAAGTCAGGTGTTAGTAACGTATGCATTGATAATATTCAAAGAAAAACTGTGTGTTATTTCCGAAGCAATACATATAACCAATACATGAATGACCTCAAAGTGGCACCAACTGAATGAAAGAGTCTAAATCTAGTCTTGAGCAGGAATTATTTTGTCGCAATGTATAGCATATTCCTTGGTATCTCCTTCTCCATCCACCAAATGAAACTGACTTTGGGTGATCTGAAAAATTTCTTAGCAAAAAAATAGTAAAGCAAGTACGTGATGCTTCAAAGAAGAGTATGATAGAAACACAGAACACGAATTACATTATTTATTTACCTTCCTTTGCTTTCTTATGTTCAAGTCTTTCCTTTTGCAAGGATTTCTCTAATCTTGATCTGTGTTCATACACAACTGGAAAAAAAAAAGTTAAAACTTATCTTCAAAGAATTAGAAATTCTAAGGTAAAATTAACATCAATTTTCAAAACAGGAAGAAGACAGTTTAGAGTCCTTTCACAATTAAAATTAAAACGTATGCATTTTAAGTTCCACATTCTTGGTAAAAGATGGACACGATAAGAGGCATTAATTCTGGGCTGACTCCTATGCAGTCTGCCCCTCTGTAAAACCAACACTCTGGAAGAGGCTTCCACCTTCTTGTCTTCATGCTTCTGGAACATGAGTCTGTGTGAGGCTCCAGGTCTCTTCCCGGACAAGCGTGTCCACGCTCACGACTTCAGCCAACATCTACACGGCACTTACCCTCACATCTGTGTGTCCAGCTCCCACCTCTCTCTCAGGTGCTAGGAGAGGATTTCCACCCAGATATCCCATAAGTACTGCCAAGTCAACATGAGCTGCGTGAGTCTCAGTGAAAGATGCCTGGGTGGGTGAGGAAACCTCAGCAGCATACTAAGGCTTGCTGAAAGAAGGGGTGGATTCCGCCATGTCAGGAAAAACTTAGGTAAGATAGCCACAGAGATGAAGGAGGGAGAGACTCTCCCCACTAAAGAACCTATACAAGTGCCCACAAAGGAACAAGTCAGGTTTACATCTGCCATGGCAGGAAACCCAAGGCAAACTGATGTCCTGCTGTAGGACCTTCCTGCACTTTACCAACCCCACCTCCCCCATCTACTCTGAAGTAGCTGCAGTTGCCCGTGGAGTGCAGGAGAGAGAGCAGATGTGTTAGGGGGAAAATAGGCAGAAGCCCATCGGGACTCTCTCCCACACTACAGGCTTCACATCTACAGCAAACGGGAGCTGCAAGAGTGGGAAAAGCTTTACCTTTAAATGAAAAAAATTTGTATTACTGCACTGGACTAGACCAGACACGATCCTTACTAAACCAAGACTGTGTTTATGGTTAAAAGTTACCAAAAGATTTTTTTCTTTCTTTGATCTGAGAGAAGCTGTAAAGTAGTGAAGTCTGTCTTAGATTTCATGCAGGGACAGAAAACCCAGCTCCGCGGAGTGGTTGGAATAGGGGAGAGAAGGAGAGAACAAAGTTACGTTTCTGACGCGCCCTTTAATCCTGTTTGTTCAGCATTACGGTCCCAAATGATCTCATTCCCTGCAAGCTCAGCCAAGCCTGTCACTTGGTTCTGTTACCAGCCCTAGCTCCCCATGACTACCTAAGATACAAGTCAATCACCAGCCGCTGACTGTCCGTCCAGTGCAACAGCTGCCCGACACTGCCGGCCGCCTAGAGTTGCCATGGTCGCAGCAACTCCCCTCCCTGACATCTGCTTGTTGCTGCTGGACCCCCTGCCCCGTCCCTCCCCCCGCCCCTTCCCCACTGCCACCCCTGCCAGTTACCAGCTATCTCTGTCCTCCTTCCAACACACCCATCATCTCCAGGGTCCTTCCCCTTCTCCCAACACCGCATCTCTCATCTTGGTGTCCCATAGAAACCTGCCATTCCCAGGGCTCCATCTACGACTCCCACAGCCCTTAGCTCTCCTCACACCTCTGCTAACATCTCAGTCCAGAACTCCTAGAAGGCCTGCCACCAGCCAAACTGGTATGGTGTCATCCCCTGATGGCATGCCTGCCCCAAACTCATCTTTCCCCTCAATTCAGCCTCCCATTAGTCATCGAAATAATGAGCTGCTCCATTCCCTTTCTCCACTTGGGTTCCTATTCTGTTCACCAGATGATCCCTCCCACTCCCCCAGTGCTATTGTTACAAAGGGATCTAATCCAACTCCCCAGTTATTGAGCTGCTGCGATGTACCCGGCACCATATTAGGAGCAGAAATGCAAAATGAACAGACATGGGCCTTGGCCTCAAGAAGCTCTAGTCCAACACAGGAGATAGATTAGGTAATTTTAAATAATTAGAGCCAAATGCATTTGGCATACTAAAAGCCCAGTGAAAGAGAGGGGTGAGCTCTGGATGGGAGAGGAGTGAGGGGAGATTCTCAGAGGTGACAATCTCTTGGCTGGCTTTGGGAGTGAAGAACGATTTGGTAGATGGGAGCCCCACAGGAGAAGGGCACTGCTGGAAGACATCACAGGGACAAAGACACAGAGGTGTTGGAACTGGACTAAAGGCAGCTGTGCTCCAAAAAGCTTGGCTCCAAGTCCACTGTTGAGAAATTAGACTTTTTTCAACCATATAGGTGTACAGTAGCTAAGTCTCTCGGCCAATTCCTGAAAGCCTATTAACACCAAGAGGTTCCTTGGATTGGTACTAACACTACCATCTTGAATGACATTTGGAACGAGGGAGGGAAAACAAAGACTAGAGCTGGGGAGCCTCACCAAGCCAGACCCAGAACTGCCTGCCCATAGTCTGAGAATTTCCGCCAGGTAGTGGAGGCTCGCAGGGGAATAGATAAATTACGGTGTGATCATGATATACACAGGCAAGAACAGGATGCCATGGGAACACCTAAGCTCCCCAGCTGGAAGGAACAACACTCCCTCATCTCCAATCCACTGGCCAAAGTTCCCACGGTCTGGGAAGAAGGTCACAGGAACATAAACATGCCGGGTAACAGGGAATCTGGGTGCACTAACGGGACAATTTCAGCAAGCATGTATATCACTTTCAAAGAAGGGTCAACAGGCAAAGTAGTCAAGATCTTGCTCTAATGGAGTCAAAAGTGGCAGCAGGGGTCCTGAGTCTAGGGGGCTCCTGAAGGGAGGTCAGGACCTTTATGGGGAGACAATCCAGCCTAGCAACACCCGAGATAACAACAACAACAAAACCCAGCAGAAGCACAGCCAAGAAAACACATGTGGGGGGCTGCTTCCCACCATCCGCCGCCACCTCAGACTCTAGATGTTAACTATTGTCACGGAAGGGTAAGGATGGCGGCAAACGTTGTAGGTACAACTTGTAATCCTGTGAAATCCTTCCTGACTTAATAAAATGTGGCAGCGGTCACTCAACGTCACGTGGCACGTCATGAGAGAATGGAGCAGCAGTGGCTGACCGCGGAACGCTTACCTTTGGTTTAGGCAGCAGAAAATTCACCTGCAGGATTTCATCCTCAATAAGGGCGGAGGGTCCACTAGATTCCACCTAGCGGAGAGCGGGTGTGGGGACTGGAGTGAGGAGCGCTCTATGTGGGGGGCAGGGGAGACGGTGCTCCGTGCTTTACTCTCTTCCCTGCGATTCAGCCAGGAGGATAACGTGCCACCGGCTGGTCCAAAGTCCCCATCGACCAAACTGTCTTTGACAGTTGTATGTATCATGGGGATTTAGACATTCGACATCTTAAGAGCAACGTGTCTCAAGAGCTAGAAGATCCTAGGACACACAGTTAGAAACTTTCCTAGATCACCTAAAGAGATGCTATACGATGTCCACAAAGAGGAGAGCATGTTTATGGATTACAGTCCACATCTGAAGGTCTTGGGAAATCTGAGACTATTCATGAATCCATAAAATGGCATCACTCATAGCATGACCTAAGGCATGAATAACGTGCTTTTGCAAATGCAGCAGAAAAAAGATGTGGTAAACAGGAATAGAGGCTATATGTGAGGAACCGTGAGGTAACTGTACTATTAATATTATCTTACTCAGAACTGGTCATTATGACAGCCACCAGCTTCTAGTCCTGACATATAACCTAAGAATTCAGAAATGGTTTGAGGGTTGAGAACATCACCGAGGAGGAAGGTGAGAGAATGGAGCAGCAGTGAGTGACGGAAAGCTGGAGAAGTGCTCAGAAAAAGGAAAAAAAAAACAAAACACCCAAACCGAAAAGGAACCTTAAACTATAGGCTGAGGAAACCACGTTAGGTAAAGGAAAGTGAGAGTAAAAATTAACCCTTAGAATTAGCAACTCTAGAAGGAATGGGAGAAGGAAAGAGGCAGGCGGTACGTAAAGGTCGAGAGCACAGACTCTGGTGTCTGGGTTCAAGTCCCAGATTCATTCCTTATGGGGAGAGTTGCCGAACTTCTTTGTGCTTCAGTTTCTTTATATGGTACATGGGAATAAAAACAGTGCCCATCCCTCTGGGTGGATGTCAGGGCTAAATGAGTTAATTGATGTGAAGTGCTTCAAACACGGCAAGGCACAGAATAAGTGCCAGAAAAATACTAAAATATTTTTTCAGCTATCTGTGATGGCTTCAAAGTGCCAGAGAATCAATCAGGTGATTCCCTGAGCTCTTTCAACCCTACAATTAAAGTCTAATAATAACAAAGTAATACACATATACATTGAGAGAGAGACTTGAAACAGCAATGAAATACTGATCTCAGTTTCCTGTTACTTAAAAAAAAAAAAATTCCCTTAAAAAGGGGGGAGGTTGCGAATAATCATTCTAATAGCTTAGTAAAACCTATAAGCCTATTTTCTAATAACAATTGAAGAACAGCAAAATGGACCAGATAGAATCTTTGTGTTCTTGTGGCTCTTCTAGAAAATTTCCCTATCAATTAAACACACACACACACACACACACACACACACACACACACACACACACACGCTACCCTTAATTCTTTAGCATGCATTCTCCAGGCTTTGGGGCTGGTTATTTATCTAGATAGGTTTACTGCTTTGCTCAGAAGGAGGATTGCTAATCAATCCCTGTCACCTATCTCTTTTTCTATTTATACTCGGAAGTCAAGGGCATCAGTCAAGATGAAGCCAAACTGCTAGATCCTTTGCAACAAAAAAGGTGTATAATTAATATTCTCAAAGCACCCATCAGGTTAAAGAAAAAATAAGTATAAAAATAATGGTTCAGTCTCAGCATTCAAGATCGTTAATGCAGACCAACACTACAACAGGGATAGGATGTGAATCATAAGAACTCGTGAGAGAAGGATGAAAATCCACAATACTCATCATCTCCCCTGCTTACTGACAAGGAGTTTAATATTTTCCATGCAGTCAAGGGTGGAAAGAGTTTTTATTCCCCCCTTAACTCACTCAAGAGTTTAAAAATATGCCAGCTTCCGACAGCAATTTTCCACTTTAACTCTGACTTCCATCCAAAAGGCACAGAGAAATTAGGTGCAGGCATACACTTAGGGGTAAAATATATATCTATGACATTTCATCTATGACAAACTGCTCCAATTCAGAATTAGAAAACAACAGTTTAAAATTAGACAGAAGGGCTTCCCTGGTGGCGCAGTGGTTGAGAGTCCGCCTGCCGATGCAGGGGACACGGGTTCGTGCCCCAGTCCGGGAAGATCCCACATGCCGCGGAGCAGCTGGGTCTGTGAGCCATGGCCGCTGGGCCCGTGCATCCAGAGCCTGTGCTCCGCAACGGGAGAAGCCACAACAGTGAGAGGCCCGCGTACCGCAAAAAATAAAAAATAAAAATAAATAAAATTAGACAGAAAACACTGCTAAGTGTTTTAACACCTTAAGCCAAGAGAGGGCAAGGTTTCTTTGGCAGAAGCAACAGCCTGTGAAATTTTGCTTTCAGTCCCGACGACAACACAGGGTTTTATCTTTAAAAACAAAACACACAACCGAGTCTTGGTATGAAAGGCACACAATTCAACTTGTGAAAACATTGATTTGCGAGTACCTTTATCATTTTACAGGTGATAAAACTTGAAATGAACAAATTAGTGTTTTGATAATTGTGGCTGAAGATACTTAAGTAGGATAGCAAGAGCGATGACAAAAAAGGAAAATAAATTGAAATCACTATAGTTCTCAGAAGATAATACTCTTGAGGTTTTGCTTTATTTTGGTTTTTTAGGCCTAAAATCGTAGATATTTATTATGTCTTTACGAACAGTTCTCAACTGTGGTTCTAACTGGCCAGAAGTGGGCTGGAGGCCAGCCACTTGCCCACCCACCTCCTCCGCTGCACAATGAGCTGGTAATTAACATGAAGACAACATCATAGATACAGTTTTCCAATTATCTTTCCTTCCTTCTTTCATCATTTCACCTCATAAGAAGTCTGAGAAAGAATACCAAAGATCTTCTTAGAAAACAACCCATATAAAACAAGTAAAAAGACAAAAGAAGGGGGACACCTATTACCATTTTGAGGATCACACTGGATCCCCCTGCAGCCCCCGTGAGTGGGCAAAGGCACCCCTAAGGCTCTACTTTGGTGTCTCCACCCCACTCTTTCCACCAAGTCTGCCCCATCCTCCTGACTCATGGAGCGTTTTTCTCACAGGTAACTACTAAACCATTAAGTCCAGCTTTGGCTTCTCACCCCCTTCCGGTTTTACAACTTCCAGTACAATTCAACCTTTCCGGTCTGCTTGACCATTGATGGCTGAATTTGAATTATGGTTAGTTCCCTTGGTCACATCGCAGGCCTGGGGCAAAACCTCCCAATGGCCTCCCTTCACGACTTGAGCGAAACCCACAGCCCTCACGAGGCTTCACCCCATCGTCCATCCTGCTCCAGCCACAGCGGCCTCCTCAGCATCCCCCGAACATGCGAGGCGAGCTCTCACTTCAGCACCTCACACTGCCTCTTCCTGGCAGCCCCGCTGCTCCTCCTCCAGGCATCTGTGTGACTAGCTCCCTCACTTCCCTCAGGTCTTTACTAGAAAGATACCTTCTCATCAGATCCTTTCCTGGACAACCTAAGACTGCCACCTGCTTCCCACCCTCAACACTTCCAGGCTCCCTCCCCACTTCATTTTTCTCCTTAGTCCTTAACTCTTTCTATTAATTTTTTTTTACTTTTGGGGGCCTTATTTATTGCCTTTCTATCTCACTAGAATATAAGCTCAGTCAGGGCAAGAATTTCTCGTTTGATTTATTTCAGTGTTGTATCCCTGTTACAGTGAGTTACAGGCATTCAACAGATAATGAATGAATGAATGAATGAATGAACTATGTGTGCCATGAAGGCTGGGATTGGCTAGCTCCTCTTTCCTTCTCTTCTATATTCCCAGCCCTTACTACCACTTCAGTTCCAATCCCCCAGCTCCTAATATCTAGTGGTATTCAATAATACTTGAGAAATAAATGAATGCATTTAGAAGATATTTCATTCTCTTCCTCATTTGCCTGCCATCCTTTAAGTCCCAGCATTTTTAACTGAATTTCCATATTTGTTGGCTCATTAGTACTCACATATCCCAGAGAATAGACAGATGACAGAATAGAGATTAAATATAAATTTATCTGTTGATGTATAGGCTCATAAGATTAGCATTAGTTAAATCAGAGCCCTGAAATATAGAAGTTTTCAGAATGCTGAGAGGAAAAAAAGGACAGTCTGATTAGGTATTTTTCTACTTCGTGGCAATTGCTGTTTTTTTTTTTTTTTTTTTTTTGTGGTACGCGGGCCTCTCACTGTTGTGGCCTCTCCCGTTGCGGAGCACAGGCTCCGGACGCGCAGGCTCAGCGGCCATGGCTCATGGGCCCAGCCGCTCCGCGGCATGTGGGATCTTCCCGGACCGGGGCATGAACCCGCGTCCCCTGCATCGGCAGGCAGACTCTCAACCACTGCGCCACCAGGGAAGCCCCTGCTGTATTTATTTTTTTACTGCACACTAAAGTTCCTATAATAGTTCATAAAGTGTCTATTTTTAAGTTTGCTAATGAATACAGTTTATGAAGTCATTTAAATGGAATTTTAAACATGATTTGAATTGGTGCCTAACTGCCTTTCTTATTTTGGATAAAACTATACAAAGGCTTTCCCTCATGACACTATCTAATTGAGATTTGGCTTTTTCAAACAAGTATTATATTAGCTGACTTAAGATATATGTCTTCACACAAGTCTTCTTCTTGGCATTCTTTCAAGTGGTGAGCTACTAATAATCATTCTTACTATTAGAGGAAATCTATTCACTCCTCATGAAATAATTCTACTCTTAGCTGCTCAGAGCTATCATAGCACCAGCAGTATTCCAGGCCCCCTGGGAGACACTAAAGTACAGGCATTACTCTTATAAAAAGCTTCTAGTCAACAAATTTGGGTTGTGAGAGGAGGCTAAGACAGTAAAAACAGTAAGAAGACAATTAGAGATCACCAAAGGTTAGGTAAGCCAGGATGACAGAATGGCCTGCTGAGCCAGCAGATTTTTACATATAATCTCTTGGTAAGCTAAGAGAAAAATTATCCTCCTGTCCCATGAAAATACGGGACTCAACAAAGTAAAAGTTACATTCTCAAAGGCATGAATAAGTACATATGTGTATATATTAGAAACTTAGGAATTCACAGTAAGAGAAGTAAAAGTTATTCTAACATCAGATGTATATACATAGACCCTCTAGAGTAATATGCTTATCTAGCAATCAGATTTCAGGTGGACTGCATCACAGCATTTCAAGAAATAATGCATGAGAGAGAGGATTAGGTTTCTGGTCACCCAAAACTGATGCAAGGGTATATAAGAATGCTCTTCAGATGGGCTAAAATAGGCAAAAGCACATTGGTTCTATAATGGAACTAAGAATTTATGCATAAACTTTTCAAAATCGATGTGCTTGATCCAAACGTAAAAGACATTTCTTAAGTTACCTGATTTCTTCATGGAAACCTGCTTCTATGGACACTTCAAGTAATGCCAGCATCTTTGCTGGCATGTTTTAGAGAAAAACCTAAAATCCAGGACTCAAGTATCAACCCTGTTGTATAATCCTGTATCTCAGAGAATACACACAACTCAGGGAGCATGAGCTGGGCTGCAATTGGCTTCTCCTTCAAACCAATGAAGCAATACACAAGCAACCCCATCTTCATCCAAACTGCCAGTGTCAAGTTTTCACTTCAAAATGTGAAGGTATGCAACATATCTTGGAAATGGCTTCATAAAAAACCTGGCTTATAAAGAGATACTATGTAAGGCCTCTTCTCTATTGCATCCTGAATATTACAATCCACAAATCAAACAAATATTCACTGAGCATTTATTATACGCCAGGCATTGTTCTGATATTTGAGAATATATTGTGAGCACAACAGTAGAAAATATTGCCTTCAGGGAACTCATATTCTGCAGAAAGATGTAAATGATAAACATAATTAAGAGTACACTAGAAGTTAGTGAATGCCACGGGGAGAAAAGAACAGAGTATAAGAGATTGGAGTTGTGGGAAGGATGGATCACGTTTCACTTTTAAATAGGGTGGTCAAGACAGGATTCACTGAGGAGACGTTTGAGCCAACACTTGAAAAACGTGGTGAAGGAGTTAGTACTACAGTCGCCTCAGGTCAAGTGTTCCAGATAGATAGAACAGGAAGTGCAAAAGCCCTACAGTGCAACCATACCTGGGATGTTCTAAGAAAAGCAGGGAGGCCAGAATAACTGAGGCAGAGTGAGCCTAGAAGGTCAAAGGGTGAAGGTGGGGAAGGGGGCAGATGGCGATGGGTCTTGTAGGACCTCATGAAGACTTGGCTTTTACTCTGAGAGAAATGGGGAGCCACTGGAGCGTTCTGAGCAGGAACATGTGATGTTAACTTAGATTTTAAAATAATGATCACTCTGACCACATGGGTGCAAGATGCAAGCGGGAAAGCTAGCTAGTAGCAGGCATGTGCAGTCACGCAGACCCGAGTGTAACGGGAGAATAGGACCGTGTGCAAGCTGCAGCCGATTCTGAATTTAAACTGAAGGTAAAACCAGTGCATGCAATCAGCTGAGATGGGGAAGGCCACCGTGGACTAGGTTTATGAGGAAGACCGGGGGTAAGACTTCATTGACTACAGAGTGATTTACTCAGCCTGTAGGAGTCAATCTGGATTCCCAGAGGCAACGTTTGTGAGGATGTTTCCTTCCAATGGAGGAGAATAACCCAGACAGTGGACAGAGAACATGTAAGAGCACTGAGGCAAAACCAAAATCAACCTGTTTGTAGTATTCCTCAAACTTCCCTGAAAATAAGAGAAACCTGGAGTGCTTGTTCATCACACAGATTCCTGACCCCACTGGAAGCTACTGAATCAGAATTTCCAGGGAAGAGCCTTGATAATCTGAATATTTAGCAAGTGTGCCTCGAACCCCCCCAACTCCTCCTCCCCATGACCTTTCAAAGGCGGGTTCTGGAAACACTCTGTTTAGCACAGCGTCGACAGGAAGGTAGGTAATCAGGGAGGGGAGAGAATGAGTGGGATAGGGCTACAATTGACTTGATCAGATCTGCATATAGAAAATAACTTTATGGGTAGTAGTACGGAAGACGGAGTAGAGCATCTGAGAGAGAGCAGAAGGTGATGGATCAGTTAAGAGGTCACCTCAATGACTTCCATATTGCCCCAATATAAGATGATCTCCAGTTTTGCCAATAAGATAATCCAATTAAAAAAAAAGTTGATTTCTTTTCCAACTGGAATATACAAAATTTTAGAGAAGTGAAAATGAGTGGGGAGTGAAAAAGAATATGAACAGACACTTAAGGATATCCTAATGGTGGTTAGATATTTGAAAAGGTGGTCAGCTGGGTTAAGTCATCAGGAAAATCAAGTTAAAATCATAACGTAATACCACTATTCTCCCATCAAAATGACTACAATAAAAAAGACAGAAAGTACCAAGCTGGCAAGAATATGCAGAAAGGCGCCCTCCTACCTTGTTGATGTGCGTGGAGCTTGGTACAACCACTTCAGAAACCTGTTTGCCAGCACCCGTCGGAGCTGATGAGGGGTATCCTGTGTGGTCTATAATCCCACTCCTACATAGGTACCCAAGCAAATGCTGGCATGCGGTCACCAGAAGTCACAGAGGAGACTCGGAAGAACGAGACTCTTCACGACACTCCCCAACTGGAAACAACACAAACATCTATCCCCGGAGAATGGATAAGGTGTGGTTGTTCATAAAATGAAATACCACTCAGCAACGTGGAGAAACCGAATGAAGCCACATGTGAGTTTCACAAACATAATGTTGAGACAAGAAGCCAGACAGCAAAGTGGCGCTTACTGAATGAGTCTACTTACAGAAAATTCAAAAATAAGCGAAACTATTCCGTGGCGAGAGGAGGACACACCTGTTCACACCGTGCCTATTGGCAGTGGTAGGTGGACAGGCAGTTCCTGGAAGAGCGCAGGAGGGCGCATTTTTGGGTGCTGGTAACTGTCTGATTCCTGGTCTGATTCCACAGTCTGCTTTGTGAGAATTCACTGAGCTCCATACTTAAGATTCATGTACTTTTCTGAATGTACAAGTGTTTACATAAGATCACGGTCCTTGTTATTTTCAGTTACATAAGTGAAATTAATAGTGAAATATAAAACATTTAGATAGGTCACTTTTGTCCCTCCATCCGCGTCTCCCCAATTTGATTCAAACTCTTCACAGGCATGTCTGACATCTGCGTCTGCATCACCTCAGGTCAGCATCTTAGTCCTCTGACAGTTTTCTGAAGCATACCCATCTTCACTGGAATACAGCATTAGTGGAATCTCTGTCTGATGCGGTCACTGGAAATGTCCTAAGTCACATATATTTGGTAAAAATTAGGATAGCTGACATCTCCATTTGTCTTGGAGGTGCAGATTCATGCTTTTGGTAGCCCTAACTCCTGAACATATTGGGGGTGTTTTTGTTTTCTTTTGTTTTTGCAGTGGTGGGGGGAGGGTAGTGAAAAGGCTTATTTATAAAGATATTTTGCATTTACCATTGTGAGATCACATTCCTGGGAATAAATACCCACACTATCTTAAATGCTGCCACATCCTTTAAAACCAAAAAAGAAGATTTTTGTCAGGTGCCCTTCATAAATATCTAGTCGCATTAAACGAGGCCATTTTGGGCCAATGTGTCTCCTTCACACAGCGCTCTGCGGTTTAAAATGAAGCAACTGGGAGGGCTCCCAGAAATAGCAGAGGCTTTATGCTCACTCCAGTACAAGACCCCCTCTTTTCTGAGGAGTACTTTTGCAGGGGGAAGGGAATCTAGCTTTATAATATTCAAGTATATGCCGTAATCATTGATGGAGGGAGGGGAAGGAACAGAAGCAAAATGTATTTAAGCAATAAATGCAAAATGCCTCAGTGACTGACTCAAAGTACGTTACGAAAGTGGATCCAAGGATGGTGCAAAGATTTCCGGTTTATGCTACTGCGTGAAAGGAGGGTCCAGGACCAAGAAGGACAGTGGGAGCTCTGTGGGTGGGGGCAGGGCATCATGCACCCTGCATCCCACGTTGGACACGTTTAATGCTTGAGAGGGATACCAAGATAGTGCAGGGAAGTAGGAAGAGTAATCTAAGAAACACTCAAGTTGCTAGTAGCTAGAAGGTCACTGCTGGGAAGGTCTATTTCATTATCACTTACAAGTCTAAGAAGACCCAACACAAGGACCCCTTTGAGGTAAACGCCAGCCTACCCTCCACAGCCACGTCGTACGCTTCCTGACATATTTTTTTTGTCCCACAACTAAACTGCTTAACTACCTATACCAGTTACCACTGAGGGAACTTAAGAAGGTAAGATACTGTGGGGACAAAGTCAACACCAGATGTCTAAAACCTGCTTCACCAGTTTGATTAAAATTCTTAGTGATATCCTGCATTCTCTTTCCATTTTTGGACATTTTAAGCTCTCTTTTGAGAGAGGAGTATAATTAGGTATGATTTCTTTTCTTTCCTTATATTTGCTACAGAACAATGAATATTTTCAGTTTGCTAAGATCATATGTGACTCTAAATAAGAATGTCTCCTGCATTGAAATCCTGGGCACTGCCTGATTCGGGGCAACAGTCATATTTTAATCTCCACTCACTGCACGGCCCGTCAAAGACCTTAAGAGTAAAAGGCTGAGCTCACTGATTGAGACCCTCCAAGGTCAAATAAAAATATTATCTTTTCTTCATCCTTTAAGAAAGGGTAGGACTTCCCTGGTGGCGCAGTGGTTGAGAGTCCGCCTGCCAATGCAGGGGACACGGGTTCGTGCCCCGGTCCGGGAGGATCCCACATGCCGCGGGGCGGCTGGGCCCGTGAGCCATGGCCGCTGAGCCTGCGCGTCTGGAGCCTGTGCTCCGCAACGGGAGAGGCCACAACAGTGAGAGGCCCGCGTACCGCAAAAAAACAAAAACAAAAACAAGAAAGGGTATATTACGTATCAGGACGTGTGGATTTTAGGGTGCCAGCAGGAGACTTCTGATGATGATGTGACATGAGGAGGACACAGAGGGTTTTGTGAAATTCTGGTGAGTAGCCCTTGAGGTACTGCGATTGTATCGGCCTCCATCACGTAAACAGTCATCCACGATGCGAAACCCGACATGTGAGATCAGCGTCCACCTTCACTGTGGTCCAGAGGCTTCTCCAGGCAGTATGGATGCCCCACGTCTATTCTTCCATGGGGGCCTAAGCAAATCCCTATCCGTGGTCTTATTATAATACTTAACATACAGATTTGTCACTCCTACGACTTTGTGGAATTACTTATGAGAGAGTCAAATCTGTGCAGATTGTCACCTAGCCTTGGGTCTGGTACAAAGTGGATACCTCTGCTGATGGTTTATTAAATGACTGATCCAAGATAATCAGCACGTGACGTTAACAGTGTACTCTTCATACCAATTATTTCACAAAATTTACATATAAAACTTGTAATTGGTTACATATCAAGATGGATTCCTAAGAGTCCAGCTTTAAGAAACTTTAAATGTGATACAGCTGACTTATACCAATATAAGCATAGGAATTCATTGGCAACCTCTAAAGGTTTTCTATGAAAGGTAGAGACAATATATCTAATATCTATATTGTTTAAATTGACAAAGCACATGGGGATCTTTGAAAGCAGAGTAAAATCAACAGACAGTCCAGATCTGTAGAAAGGTGCATATATAACTGGATGATAAAAGAAAGAAAAAAATCTTTGATGATACCAGCCTTCTAATTAGAGTTAAACTTCCAGTTTTTCTTTTCAACCCGTTCCATAGTTAGTATTCACATTAAAGCCTCTGAAAATGACTTATGAAGAACTGAGATGGATTAGCCTGGAAGAAGAAAAAAAGAGAGAGAAGGAGAAAAGAGACAGACTGACAGAGAAACAGCCAGAAACAGATGGAGCCAAGAGACAATTTAATGAGAATTTTTCAAGTAATTTAGGGGAAATAACAGTGGCCTGAGCCAAGATTCCTGAGCTCCATGCTACCAGACACTAACCAGTTCTGTGCTCACATCTAAGAAACTTCACCTTTCAAATTCTGTTTCCTCAGCAATAAAATGAGGTAGTTGGACATCTGAGTCGTCAAGGTCCTTCCAATGCTAAAATCCTAAATATGCATATTTAAAGCAAAGGAGAAGAGTAGGTGGCATCAGCGATACACTAATCATTTCAAAGTGGATTTGTATATTCTCAGTAAAATAAACCTAGGGACTTCGCTGGCCATCCAGTGATTATGACTTCACCTTCCAATGCAGGGGGCGTGGGTTTGATCCCTGGTCGGGGAGCTAAGATCCAACATGTCTCATGGCCAAAAAACCAAAACATAAAACAGAATCAATATTGTAACAAAATTCAATAAAGACTTTAAAAATGGTCCATATCAAAAAAAAATCTTTAAAAAATATAAATACATTTGATTAAGAAAGATTCAATTTAGCAGAATGCTGGGAAAGGCTGATTTTTTAGGAAAAAGTTTTTGACAAAAGAGTACTATTTCAGATTTATCTGTCACCTATGATTTTCAATAAGTTGAAAACCATTATATATAAACTAAGACCCTGTGTCATACTTAAGGTGTTCTATGGTAGGGCTCTCCTTTTCTACAGGTACAACTCTAAAAGATACAGACACATTATCCTTCTTTGATACTGAATGAACTTTGATACTGAATGACTAATAAAAGCAGTAAAGTGCATACAATTACAATTGCTACTCCCATTGCAAACAGGTCTAAGGAGCATGCTTGCCCCTTTTTTTCCCTGCCTGATTCATGTTTCAATTTGCTCTTTCCCATACTAGGGCATAACCAAGCATATGTGGTGAACAGCCTGGACACAGAGGTGGGAGAATGCAAATATCAGGTATTCTTTGGAATAGGCAGATTTTTGCATGTGTCTACTTGCACATATCTGCAGGCAACATTTCCTGGTGGAACAGGCCAAAGGCTAGAAGTCCAGAGATTTGGGTTTAATTTTTAATCTGAAAGGTATTTATTTAATGTCATACATTTCATCACTGGTAAAATAAAGGGGCTTAGCAACTGATTTCTGAGGCTTCCTCCAGCTCTAAGATTCTCTGATTCTCTGATGTGGTTTAACAAGCAAGGACACAGGATCAGAACTGTGGAATGACCTGGATAAATGTTTAAGATCTTACAGCATAATAGTGATGCTCAGAAAGAATGCTGGCCTGACTAGACTAGGGGGACCCAGCGGGGTTATAAAAGAAGACCAGAAGAGGAGGGGCAACATCTTTTTTGGCTGAAGGGCTTAAGTCCCTTTTCTTCTGCAAAGTATCTGAAAATGATTAAAATTATTTTGACAGCTGCAAGTAATTGGGAGGTGGGTGAAAACAGGAAGTGCAGGCACAGAATAACCTCACTGGTTCCAGATTCCAACAATTCGATATTTATAGTAATTTGGACAAGGGTAGCTGACATTTATTATTACACTACATTTTGATTTTCAAGCAATATAGAATAAAACTAATTATAACCATAACTTAAAACAAGATTCATTAGCATAATAAACACTTCACCTCTGATGCTATGCTATTTCCCCATTGACAAAGTGTAAATCAGAATTTCTCTGGAAGAGCAAACAGTTATTCCACTAAAGATCTCGGTTCTATTCTTTATCACCTTGTAGATAAACCTGTCACTAAGAGGTTAAATACATTTGCAGATGAGTGTTAATATATTCAGGGGAAAACAGTGTCCTTTAAAAAAACCCACTTTTGGTAGCAAAACTATGCTTTTATAGTCCTTTACAATTTATATACAAAGAGCTTTTTTACACCCAATTCACATGTAATTTGTGGCGGAACAGGTGCTAATTAGAAATTACTCCTATCTATTCATTAGACGATCCAGTGACCTTTCTTTAGCCATTAGCTCAGTACTGAAAAGACATTTACTTAAGAAGCATTAAACTTTTTAGTGATTTAGTGTACTCTTGTTCCATTATTCTGAATTTCTGGGGAGATACTTCATAAGAAAAGGAATCCATTTATTACGGTAATTTTTTGATTGCCATTCAAGAGATTGTGAGAAAGAAATTATTATCTGTAAATTCACCTTTAAATCATTGATACAACATGCCCACCACCCCACCATAAAGCTGTATGAATTTAAGTATACAGATAAAAGAAATGTTGTGGGTTTTTTTGTAATTACTGCTGAATATGAATTATCATAGGAGAATTGGGACAATTTTTAGTTAATATTCATGCTTGGTTCTTTCATCTTTGCTTTAGCATCTTGGGGACTCACTAGGTAAATTTTTTAACATTTTAAAGGACCCACTTTTGAGTTCTACTTTTAATGAAGATAATTTTGTGCTATTTTGTTACTTACTCAATGCCGAAATAAAAACTACAGTACCCAAGTAGTCTATCCCTTCAACACCACAAATTTATCAATTAGGAATTGTAGCTCTTGATCCAAAACAATAAACCTAGAAATACACATTAAGCATAAATACATTTAGCAGTATATGTAGGCAAACAAAAAAATAGCACTAAACAGTTATTAAAGTTTTTCTTCTGAGGCTATCAAACACACACACACACACACACACACACACACACACAAGCACACGATATAAAAAACCAAAAAAAAATCCCCAAAACAAAAAAACCCTCTGATCTAAACATTGTTGCCAATGTACTGTCAGAACTCAGTAAATCATCCCCATACTAAAAGCATGAGAGAAAACAACACAGGCATTTGAGGGGGAAAATTAGGCCCTTACCGATTCCTGTAAGGCAGAAAGGACAATTCTACATTATCAACATGCCAAATATACATGATATTTATCTGAGGTGCAAAAAGGGAGTATTTCCATCATTTTGTCTTTCAGAGTTCATGAATTTGAAAAGAACATAGATAATCTAACAAGAGCACATTAATATTTTCTGGCCTGGTGTTTCACTAGGAATATACAAAAATAACTTTTTAATTCCTTAACTTCATAACTAAGAAATAAAAGATGTTATTATGAGCTTAATTTCTCACTCTGAATTTAAATGAGTTTATAAAGTATCACTATGTATGATATATATCTGATGAAAATATGTATCTGATAATACTGTATTATAGAATTGAAAGAATTTTCACAAGATTTTCCTTACAAAGTCAATTATCAGAAATTACCCCATGTAAGATAAAGAAAATATTGATAATTCATGGCTGCGTTTTTCTGTTAGGCTTACATTCCTTATTGTGATGGAAAGACCTGAAAGCAAGCCAACAAAAAATTACTGTGATTAAAACTTTTCTTTCAATACTCCAAGTCAGAAAATAAGTGGAAAAAACCCTCTTAAAATTTGGCTTCTGAATGGTTCTATTTTTCAGAGAAACTTTTTTCCCGAACTCTGAAAGCAGGTACCTGATTTACTATTTTACATGTCAACTTCTTGCAGACTAAAAACCGTTTAAAAATAATCTGTTATTTTTTTTTCTGTTTCCCCAATGCAATATTGATTAAGGACAGATTTTTTAAGCCACGAAGAGAAGTTTCATTTCTGTTCTTTTCATCCGTTTGTAAATTGTTCTAAAACTTAAAGTGGAAATATGACTAGATAAAGCAAAACATCAAGTTAAACAGATTTTAAAAAGCTTAAACTAGTCAAAGAAAACTGCACATCCATTTGTCTTTGATTCTATAAATAAAGACTAAACACTAAAACTTTAGAGACTGTGCTGGTTGTTAAGAATTACGAGTGACTTTGTCTCAAAATTTTTTCTGCACTTTTCAAATTTCTACACAACCATAAACTACTCAAGTTTATATCATAATAATTAATTATATTAATGCTCATTTTACCATAACTTAAGTGGAATTTTTTTATTGTATTCATGTTCTAAAAGAAAGGGAAAGATCAAAATCTATTGATAAATTCATTGCCATGGCCAAGGGACAATATACATCTAGTTGAATCTTCATATCTGATCTACATTTTCATCCCTAGAGGAGAACTGTTGTTTTTAATGATGGCCATTCTTAACAATGAAGTAAAGCAACTAATACAGTTTGAAATGCTTTTCAATAATATAACATGAAACAAAAAGTATTTTCTTTAATTGATTTCTCTTTTACCAGAAAAATAACTTGGTACAGAGTTTTCAATACAACCTCAAATTCAATAGAATGATTTAAATACAGACACCAGAAAACACATGGGTGGAGAAGGTAATATGTTTTTTATTTAGCACTGACAACTGAATTCACCAGAATATTCTATTTCCTGACTCTTCCACTTAACTGAATTTTATTGCTTTGATGTTCACAGTCTCTGAGTAAAATGAATTAACGATTGAAGCAGCAGCCTTTCGAAGATCGTTCCAAAATATGCTTCATGAGAGAAATAAGAATGCCTGTTAAAAGCATCATGTCTTTTAATATGCTAAACTTACTTTCCCTAATGGAGATCTTAAAAGGGTGTCATTAGAAAATAAAAATAGGACATAAAGCTCTAAGCTGGTGTTATATGAAAACTTTGATGTAATATAGCTAGTTTTCAACTATGAAGCCTTTGTATAGAAAGATGAAGTTACTAACTCACCACCAGTAAGGCGAGTATTTTAATTTGTTTTTCTAGAAGTCGTAATTTATCAACTAATTAAAGTGGGGTGGAGCTGACTACCTTTTTCAAAACATCTACTGCGTACCAGGCACAGAATAGATGTTTTCATTAGACTCATAACTTCAGAGAGCAAGTATAATCTTTGTTCAAACAGGCAATGAAACAGGCTGAGTGGCTAGGTAACCTGTCAAAGATCATCCAAGTATTTAATTATGGAGTCCAGATTTGAACCCTGGTCTACACTCATTCCAAATTTTGGGAAAGTGCATAGTTTCCTCATCTTCTTGAGTTGGGTGTTCACACTGTAGCTTCATTAAAGTCTCTGACGTAATCGTCTGCCTCATCAAATACAGATTCAAAGGACCTCTAAAAACACATTATAAAACTCAAAATGAATTATTTTTAATATTCTCTTCCAATGATAAAATTAATCAATAATGGCCTAATTTTCAACTCACGGAAACAACCTTCATTTTCATTAGGGTTATTAAAGAAGTAATTTAAAAAAAGAAAACAGTTTCTGCGGCCTGCCTAGACAGAGGCACATGGCTTTATAACCTGAAAGGGAAAGCTTATCTATTCAATGTAACACCTTTCTGATTAAAGATTAAAACCATACTCTGAAAAAATTGAGGTCAGGGAGTTCCCCGACTTCTTTACATTTAATAAGTTCGCTCCTCTTAGTGAGTGGAGGTTTTTTTACCCTAAATTGTTAAATCTACTTTTAAGACCAGTTCTTAAAAAAAAAAAAAAAAAAAAATCAACACTGAAAACAGCAGCTTTCTCTTCATCCTACAGGCCAGGAGCTGGCATTACAGACTCAAGGTGGACCCAGATAATGGTACCCAGGGCACATCTGCCACATGTGCTTACAGCAGCCTCCTGCGTCAGCAGAGGGATGATGGCCAGCGGCACAGACTTAAGCATGACCTAATGAAGCCTTCCAGCTCACATCATCAGAGTTTCTCAGTGCCCTGGCACACCTAGAGAAAATGGGAGTTGTGCTAAATTGGAAAGAAAACTGAATTTAGAGTGGGCAGATTTTCATTCAAATTCCTTCTCTCATATACCACCTTTGTCATTCTGAACACAAAACCTTTCTGAACCTCACTCTTCTATTCCATAATGTAAATATTAGGGCCTATTTCTATGTATGGTACAAAATAGGTACTCAGTGAATTTCAGTTGAATTTAAAGCAAGAAAAGGGCAGAATCTTGGCAGGACTCTCAAGGCATGAACGATGAATAAATGCAAGAAATGCAACATTCAGAAGGGAGCAACCTGGAGTGAAGAAACCTGTCATGGTGAGAAGCTCCTGACGGTCAGTGGAAACCACCCAAGAGGAAACAAGGAAATAGAGCAGCAGGAAGAGGCCTAAACTGAAATGAGATTCTCTGGGGCACACCAGACAATCCAGCAGGCCAGGGAGATGACCCATTTTGCTTGATGACTAGAAGAGAATGCTGATTTCACTGCTTTTGCTACTGAATGAGTCACAAGGGTGGATAAACTGAGAAAATATGTGAGGGAGTGGAAAAATGTAAGTAATTACATGGATGTCGTAGAACTTAATTAAAAAATTCCTTGCTCTGACTGTTTTGTTAACTCTGAGTATGTACAGGGACTGATACATCCCCCCATGAAAGCCCCACGGCCTTATACTTCTCAAGGGCTGAGCTGCCTCTGAATTCCACTGCTGTAAACCCCAGGCAGGGAGTGAAATACCATGTAGCAGCTAATACCTGCTTCAGGGTATCAAATCTCTAAAGGATACTTAGAGAGTCAGTTTAATTTTACAGTCAATCTTGGACTGTGAATTTTCCATAGGGCCAAGGTACTGGTACCAGTCTGCCATGAAACTCAATCTTGGATTGCTCCCCAAGAGCAATTGTCAGCTAAGATTGCTGACAATCTTAGGAAAGAAAGCTGTCTGCAGGACTGGTCCTCCGAGTCTAGCTCTACACCACTGGGTATAAGCTAGGACACCCTTGTCAAAGTGGCATGCATATAGATGCTGCTTACCAAGGCATTTGTTGCCAGGCACCAGGTGGTAGAGTGTGAAGCCCATTCAACCTGGTGGGGATGACTGGGGAAGGAAGAGAGGACGGAAGAAAATCCATGCCAGTAACGTTCTAGGCCTTTAACATATTTACTCTTTACATCGACACTGTAAGATACAACTTTTTAAAAATCAGACTCAGAAATATACAACAATTTAAGGACGTAAAACTAAAATTTGGCAGACTTATGAGTCAGTCTGACTTCAAAGCCAACTGTGTTATATTGAACAGAGACAAAAAGTTCAACAGCAAACGTAAGTAAAATAGCATCTTGTCTATTAAGAGAAGTTGTTAAAACACAGATGAGTACCAGAAAGATGAAAAAATGAGCCACAAAGAGCTAAACTAAAAAGAAAACCTCCCTTAAAACTTAATTACTTGAAAACTCTTTCATAGTCTCGTTTATTCTTATTATACATAATTCTATCAAGCGTGGTTACTGGGCTTTCAAGTCCACAGCAAAATTAGATGAAGCAACTTTTTTTTTTTTTTTTTTTGCGGTACGCGGGCCTCTCACTGCTGTGGCGTCTCCCGTTGCGGAGCACGGGCTCCGGACGCGCAGGCTCAGCGGCCATGGCTCACGGGCCCAGCTGCTCCGCAGCATGTGGGATCTTCCCAGACCGGGGCACGAACCCGTGTCCCCTGCATCGGCAGGCGGACTCTCAACCACCGCGCCACCAGGGAAGCCCTAGATGAAGCAACTTTTAAGACGAGGGAGACAGAATGACTACCATAAGAAGCTGGTAACAGTGAAGAATACTATACAATACAAGAATACAATTGTTACTTGGAGAACTAATTGCAAAGATACACTGATTGAAGGCTATTTAAAGTATGGGCAACTGCTCTATATATGATGACAACCACACATTATGAAACATGATTTCCTTTATTTTTAGTCATTTCAGCAAGGTGATCTTTAAAAATACATAACTAAACAATTTACCATATCTATAATACTCTTGTAGACCAGGCTTCCTGACTTTTTAGTTGTTCAGGAAATATGGTTTCTTTCCTTCTTACATTCTGAGAATGCTAAAAGAAACACAATATTACAGGACAAAATAACATACTGACCTTAAGACATCAAGAGGGCCTTCTATCGTGAAGCCTCCTCCAATTCTCACCCTGCCTCTCGCACTGCAATTTTTTCCCTCTTCTTTATTTTACTCATTCTTTACTTTGTTATTTCACTTGTTCTCATATGGCACATACCCTTCCTTACTTAAAGGACTCCTTGGAGGTAAAGACCATTTGCGGGTAAGATTATT
Source organism: Delphinus delphis (assembly GCF_949987515.2). Taxonomy (NCBI): domain Eukaryota; kingdom Metazoa; phylum Chordata; class Mammalia; order Artiodactyla; family Delphinidae; genus Delphinus; species Delphinus delphis. Next base: position 97,916,434 of record NC_082686.1, on the reverse strand, counting down.
TCATTTGTAACTGCAGAGTATCTAGCACAGTGCCTTCTACATAAGGTAAACTCAGCAAATATTACTTAAACTAATGAAATTTATGTTCAGTACACTCAGTTTTAGAATACAGGGATGCCTGTAGAAACAACTTCCATACGAAATGGTTGAAAAGGTAACCTATGTGTTCATTTATCACAAAATGATCTACTACATTTCAGACATTGTTCTAAGCCCAAGGATTAAAATAGTGGACATGAAATACCCGTTTTTCTGAATTCAAGGTCTCATACTCTCATAGAGAAGACAGACAAACAAGATACAATTAACAAGGAGATACAATATGGGATTTCAGATAGTCATTGGTGCAAATAAGATAATAATGTAGGATAATGGGATAGAGAGTACTTAGGTGAATGAACTATCATCATTTTTCAGCTTATTCCCTTATATCAAGGAAGATACGCAGCTACGACTTCTAAAGATTGTTCAGAGGTAAAAAATATGAAAGATGCGGGCTTCTCAAAAGTAACCAGTGAAATTCCCATGGGCTGCTGTAGTAGCCAGCCTTCCAGATGGTTCCCTATGATCCCCATACCACCTGGTACTCATACTCTTGTGCACTCCCCTCCTACACTGTACCAGGGTTGGTCTCGTGATTGACAGCATCCAGTGCAAGTGGATTCAATTATAAAAGCCTGGCTTCTGTGTTGGGCTCTTCCTCTGTTAGATCCCTTACTCTGTGGGGGATGCCACATCATGAGGACACTCAGGCAATCTATGGAGGGGCGTTCTGTAGTGAAACAGAGGTATCTGACCAACAGTGAGAAACTGAAGCCTGCCAGCAACCATGTGAACAAGTTTGGAAGTGGATCCTCCCCCAGCCCATCCTGAGTCGACTGTAGCCCAGCCAACAGCTTGAGTACAGCCTCATGAGAGACCCTGAGCCAGAACTGTCCAGCCAAGCTGCTCCTAGATTCATGACCCTCAGGAAACTATGTGAAACAGTTAATGGTTACATATGTTTGTTACTTGAAAGTGCTAAGTTCGGGGTAATTTGTTACGCAGCAATAGACAGCTAACACTGCTGCCTTTGTAGGAGTTGGCATCTGAGCTGAGGCCTGAATAAAAGGGAGTCAGTCAATGATGAAGAGATCTTAGGGAAGAAGATTCCAGGTAGAGAGAATAGCAGGTTTAAAGACTCTGAGAAGGCTGTGAGCTTGGGGTGTCACTGCAACAGCTAAAAGGCCCATGTGGTTGGAAACTTGTTGGTGAAGCACAACCAAGTGGTAAGAGAAAAGTGAAATTTTCCTTAAAGAGAGATAGGAAATAACATTACCTACCCTATGTTTTACAATGAATAATCTTTATAGACTACTGAGCTACTATGTGGGAGGTAAGGGTGGAAGCAAGAAAACCAAGCAGGAGCTTACTGCAACTAGCCCAGTCAAGAGATGACAGGTAATCAGACTAGGATGTTAGAAATAGAAATATCACAGATTGATAAGATTCAGGAAATGTATTTTCAAAGTGGAGTCAACACAACTATATAAAAAGCATCCACGTAGTCTACACCATGCCAATAGGTTTTTGAGTCACCTGGATAACACCAGAACAGACCTAGAAAGAGGGGAAATTAGATATGATTGAATGAGACACAACTCAAAATTCAAGACATAATTCTTGGTGTGATGGTTAAAAATCGTAATTTCGTGCAGTTAAAATGCTGTGGGGGCCTGGTAAGACTCTTCCCTTTACAAAATAATTAAGCAGTCAGTAGAAATGTTCTCTTTGGCATCTGGTCCAACTGGTGCCAACCAGAGTGTTTAAAAAAAAAAGTATTTAAGCAATCAACTAGCAGAGTTTAAAAAAAATTAAGTAATAAAACAGAGATAAGAAAAACCAAAAATAAAGTCAGATTTTCTTTCCACATCAACATATTTCCAAAGGGACAAAGTTAAAGACAGGAAGTATTTCTTTAAGTTAAAGAACAAATACATGGTAACTGGCCAATTATTCACTGGTTTCATAGAGTATTAGAGTTTTACTTACTGGGGCTTAACAAGAATCTACATGTTCCTACTCTGAAAATTTTCTGAGCAGGCACTGTTCACAAAAAGTACAGAAGTAATTTGTCGAAAAAACCTGCCTTTCTTACTGCTGCTTCCATTGTATGCACAAAAAGCATGTCAGGACGACTCACAGGAAATATTTATTTCCAAATCAAGGCCGTATTTTTGTACCTGGGGACCAGCCTTCGGCTTCCCTTTTTTGGTAAAAAAAAAAAAGTTCTGATATTCTCAAGCCGAGACATGAAGAATCAAGCTTTAAAAAGTAAAAATATAAACAAATTATTATTAGGATTATCTTACTACAGAAGACCAATTCTTAACTTACTAGTCATACACACACATACATACTACATATATATACATATATATACATCTCACATTAAATGGAGGAATTAATAAATATGCAACTTGAAAAATAAGGGTGTTTTAAAGAAATGCTTAAAATTAGATAAATCTTTAAAAAGACAAATACTGACAAAAAGACAGGGCACCCATCTCTCTAAATTTTCCATATTTTTTCCCCAAGACCTTGGGTATAAAAATATATAGCTGCTGTAGTAGGCACTAGAACCTTCAAGTAAATACTAATGGCATAATTTTTTAAGTTTATTTATTTTTGGTGCCTTGGGTCTTCGTTGCTGCACGCGGGCTTTCTCTAGTTGTGGCGAGCAGGGGGTTACTCTTCATTGCGCTGGCTTCTCTTGTTGCGGAGCCCGGGCTCTGGGCACACGGGCTTCAGTAGTTGCAGTGCGTGGGCTCAGTATTTGTGGCTCGTGGGCTCTAGAGTGCAGGCTCAGCAGTTGTGGCACATGGGCTTAGTTGCTCCACGGCATGTGGGATCTTCCTGGACCAGGGCTCGAACCTGTGTCCCCTGCACTGGCAGGTGGATTCTTAACCACTGTGCCACCAGGGAAGCCCTGGAATAAATTTTTCATTTAATTTTTTTAAAGAAAAGAATCCCAGTGAATATATAATGGATATTTTTAAAAAACCAAGCATTACTTGCATATTCATGAGAAGTCTACAAAAAAATTTAAATGTCCAAGCCTATCCATGGGTCCATGTTCTATATTGTTCTAGTTTTTTCTTAACCCACATAAATCAATGTATTAAATTAAATCCTGTATTTGATCACATCTTCTTTTGCTGCTAAAATCAGCATATTAAATGTTGAAATACTTCAGTGGAGAAGTTCTACTTATTCTATGTCACTGAAAGAGCAGTCATAAAAATCCGACAGAAAAGCCTTCAGCTTTAAAGGATACTTCAATTACATTCTATCTCTTAATGGCAGCCCCTGTAAAATTATTATATCCCCCAAGAAAGCCTGTGGACAGCAGGTGCTTCAGAAAAAGTTTGTTGATTAAAGAAAATATATATTCGTTGCCTTTTGTTTATAACTTAGGCTACATGCCTTTTCATCATGAACTCATTCCTTTTGCCAAGAAAACTCAAATATGACTAAAATTATGTTAACCTTTTTAAAAGTCTACGTCAAATCACTGTAAAATAATTCTTCAAATGGAGGAAGCTTTCTTCTTTTATCTCACACTGTACCAATTTTGAAATTGACTATGGTACATAGGGTCATCACTCCTAATTTTTCACCCCTCACTACTGTAATTATATACTCACACCCTGCCACATAGGCAGTAGTGCCTAGCTGTGCGCAGAGTGTTCTTCCACGCCCCAATCCATCAATGTTGGCATTGACCACGTGTCTTATCTGGTCAATGGGATAATAGAAATGACAGTGAGCCAGTTCCAAGCTTGTCTACGCCTAGATCCAGACAAATCACTCCCAGGCAAGCCCAGTCCACAATGGTCAAATCACAAACAAACTACAGACCTGTGACCATGAATATGCTTGTTCTTTTAAGGAACTGAGATTTTGAAATTGTTACAAAACAAAAATATATCAATGCTCAGTATCTTTATATGGCTACTCATGTAACATTAGTTGCATCAAACCACACCTCCTTGGATTACCTATCCTAATAATAGTAATTTTCTTTGACTATCTTCTATTCCAGAAAACAGAATCAGAAATCTTTTTAATAAAGGAATTTTTAAAGAAAAAGTTGTCATGGAAAGACATTCTATGAAGTTTAATTTTCAGAAATAAACTACGATATACCAAATAAACTATATTTTAACAAACTCAAGTTATAATTATGTAACCTCAGATGTGTCTACAATTTACCAAGCAGTTCTCTAAGTGAAATGAAAGTAACCCATCTCCCTAACAATCTGAAATACTCCAGAACCGCTCATCTGGTTTTTTGAGCAGTTCCTGAATAGCTTCCCTTCAAAACCTCACAGGTGTGAACTAAGTAGTGTTAGGAGGAGGAACCAGTATAAATTAGTAAAAATCTTCAATTAAAGAAGAGTTTAGTAAGTACAGTTTTATTAATTTTGAATACTAATACTTTTAGGGTCTGCCTGAATCACAAGATAGGAATCATCTGTTAATTCTGTGGCTAGGAGGATGTTTTTCCTTTTTATGCTAAGTGATTTAGAAATCTATTCTTTTAAAAAGTAGGGTAGATTTTTGTTTACACAAATCTTTTATTATTTTTTTCTGTCATAATTTGTATGAAGACAAACTGTAGCCTAACACGATTCAATTAAGTTATAAAAGCAATGAGCTTTTCATGAATCACTTCCAAGAACGTCATTGCCTTTTTAGCCATTTATATATAATAAGGCAAAACTAATATACAGTGTGAAAACTGTATATTAATAATTTGCTGAGCATGAGTCACTACAAATAATTCTTATTTTCATTATTGTGCACTAAAGCTAGCATCACAGAATATAAAAACAAGATTCTTAAGGCTAGTTCAACCACCCACCAGATACTTGAGTTAACTCTGTAACATTGTTCCCAGATGCTCAGTTATCCTCTGGACCCTTCCAGTGAGAGGCAGTGTTCCCAAATCAGGGGGATTGTGAACCTGTTTCAGTAAGTTAGCAAAAGGCGGTAATCAGGCCTATTGTAATTTCTACTTTTTAAATAAAATAATTACTTTAAAAATGACCCTTTTACACAACACAAATGGGAAAAGAATGTATCAAAAGAGCACGAATGATGGTGAATAGAGAACAGACAAGTCAGCTCACATCTGGACGGACCCTTGGGCAGCTTATCCTTATCCTTGGCGGAGCAATGACACCAATACTTGCATTTTGAATGTTAGGTTTTAGTTGTTTTTATTTTTGCTCATATTTTTACATTTGCACTGATAATAGTCCAGTGCATACAGACAGGATGCATAAGGATATTAAATTAGCACTCACTAGTAGAAGGGAAATAATAAAATAACAATTTTGCAAATGCACTCAAAATAGTCCTTAAGTTGCATTATCTTACTCAAAATAGTCATCAAGCACATCAAGAAGTCGCTAGCCCTTAAAAAAAAAAGAAGTCAAAAGGAACTAGAGCATTCATAGCAGCAGATCTATTACTCAAATGCTTATCAATAGTAGAATGGATAAATTGTGATAGACATATAAGACGGCACACTAAAAGAAGTGAACAATCTATAACTACATGTAATAGCTTGGATGAATCTCACAAACAACGTTAAGAAAAAGAAGTCAGGTGACCTCCCTAGTGGTGCAGTGGTTAAGACTGCACGCTCCCAATGCAGGGGGCCCAGGTTCGATCCCTGGTCAGGGAACTAGATCCCACATGCATGCCACAACTAAGAGTTTGCATGCCACAACTAAGGAGCCCACATGCTGCAACTAAGGAGCCCGCGAGCCACAACTAAGGAGCCCGCCTGCCGCAACTAAGACCCGGCACAACCAAATAAATAAATAAAATAAATAAATATTAAAAAAGAAAGAAAAAGAAGTCAGAAACAAGATTATATATTGTTTGATTTCATTTATGTAAAGTAAAAAAACAGGCAAAATCAATTCACAGCAATTATTCTTAGGGGGTGGGGGACAGTTAGTGACTGAAAGGGGCTCAAGGAAATTTCCGGGGTGCTGGTATTGTTATGTGTTTTGATCAGGTTGCTGATTATACAAAGGTGTTTGTGAAAATTCATCAAACTGCCTTGCTTACAACTTGTACACTTTTATGTATGTCACAATTCACAATAACTAAAATGTAAAAAAAGAAAGTAAACGTTAGACTTGATTGGGCTATTCACATGCCCATTGTTTTATTTGTGAAGTGTTTGATTTCTTTCTTCTCATGTCAAATATAGGAATGCAATATATTAAGTCTAAAAGTAATTTTGTCTAGTTTTAGGGCTACAATATGTAACTAATTTTAGACTACATTTTAATATACATCTATGTCGAAAATCAAATACAATGTTATTTTGAATGTGTTGAAAATTGTTTTCTTAGGCAAATAATTCAGAGACAACTAAACGGTCAGTGTCACTTAAAATAAGAAAAGTAATTTTAGTCTTTATATATCATGAATATTAATTATATTATCTTTAAAATTACCTTTATTATATGATCATTGATAATACACAAAGCTAAATTGTCATTTACATAAAATCATTTCTGTATTATGCAAAAATGAGGCAAAATAAACTCCTACAGGGGTTTATGAGATTGTCTGGTATAATGAAAAGGTTTTGAGAATTAGAAGGAAAGTTGGGCAAGAGTGTAGTAATAGAGAAAAAGAATGGTTAGAACCGTGGATATCTGCTGACAAATTCCAGACTTTCCACCAACAAGCTGTGTGAGCTCTGTCAGGTCAACACTGTCCAACAGAAATACACCGTGAACCACGCTTGTAATTGTTAGATTTCTAGCAGCCACATTTTAAAAGGTAGGGAGTATATATGCACTGCAATACACCAATAAGATCTAATGAGACCCAAGACTTCATCGAAATGTAGTGCCACCAAGGCAATAAAGCTGTGTTTAACAGAAAAATATTTCACAATGCTTTGGCTAAAAATTTTAAGTTTAAATTAGTTAAAATATGAAATTCCAGGGCTTCCCTGGTGGCACAGTGGTTGAGAGTCCGCCTGCCGATGCAGGGGACGCGGGTTCGTGCCCAGGTCCGGGAGGATCCCACATGCCGCGGAGCGGCTGGGCCCGTGAGCCATGGCCGCTGAGCCTGCACGTCCGGAGCCTGTGCTCCGCAACGGGAGAGGCCACAGCAGTGAGAGGCCCGCGTACCGCAAAAAAAAAAAAAAAAAAAAAAAAAAGAAATTCCATTCCTCAGTCACACACTAACTGCACTTTAAGTGCTTCTGCCACACAGGACCAGTGGCTACCACACTGGACAGCACAGTTGTCAAGTCATTCGATCTCTCTGAGGTTCGCTTTCTTCATTGATAAACTAAAGGAGGTATTCAAGAGGAAGAATTCCCAGCGGAAGTGTCTGCCAACGGAAGCCCACATGCCCCACTCAAAACACAAGCCACGCAGGAATGCAGCACAGTGCCGAGGGATCCTATGACTTTTCAGACAAAGTTGGAAATCCGGATGCTCACATAAAATATCTTTCTTTTTCCATGTAGACAACTACCGTGAAATTTTTCCGAGCACTGTGTGGGCCAAACCAAAACATATCCATATGCTGCTCTTTGCAACCTGGGTTCTACAAAGCTTCTTTCCTGTTTTTCCAATCTGTGATTTATTTAGGAGTGATTTGGCTTCTACATCTGGAAACTAAAAAACACAGCTGGAGAATCAGTTGAGTGGTGAGCTTCAAAGCCCCCCTGTGAAGTCAAGGTGAAGCTACAGAGCCTGTGGTGAAAGTTAGCAGGATGCCGGTGTGGGCCCGTGCCATGTCTACACCCCAGGTTGCGGAGGCGTCTGAGAAAGAATCATCTGAAGGTTAGGGACAGCCCAAGCCCCTAATTTTGGATCAAGGACAATGTGCCGGAGAGAGATGGGAAGGGCGGTGAAGCCAAGTTCACCACACTGACTATCACTCTTATTACCCTGGGATCCAATCCTGTGGAGCCTGCCTCCATCCTTCAGGGCATGAGACGCAGAGAGGGACACGGTGAACATGCTGGTGACAGTAGAAAGCTGCAGAGGTGAAGCAGCAAGTGGTGGCGTGAGCAGCCAGCAGCACCTTCCGAGGACACGGAGATGGGAAGTGGTGGGGGATGGCAGTGGACCCCAAGGAGGCCAGTTCTCAAGTCCAGCTGCGTCACCATCTGGGAATACTCTTAACTCTGAGGAGGCAAAGTAAAAAACTCTGTTTTGGAACAGGTGCTGTCAAAACCTCCTTTTAGTTCCAGGGTGAGGGAGCCTCGGAAACTGAGAATTAGTAAGAGTCCTGAGTTAGGATTCAAGCAATTTGAGCATTAATCCCAAGTGTGTCACTGTCTTGCTGTGTGACTTCTGTTTCCCCAGATTCAAAATGGTAATAATATTGCATATTGCTTTACTCAACATCACAGGTTTTCAGGACCAAATGATATCATGAATACAAAGCAATTTGAAAAGCATAAATGTCTCATGTGATAGCAAGACATTTTTATTTATTATTTACTAAGCAATTACTAGTGGATTCTAGGAATGCAATTTATTAGATGTCATTTAAATCTCTAATCAGGATTCTTACATGTGAGGGAGGTGGAGTGGGTTTGGGCTTTAGAGGAATAGCACTCAGCACTGATGACTCCATTACAAACCTGGCCACTTTCTAGAGGGTTCATGGCGTGGAACCAGGGGAGGTCAAATTCCAAGATGGACTTTAAAAAACCCCAGAAAGGGGAATTTGCCCGAAAGCAGGGGTTCTTAACCTTTTTCAGGTCACTGATGCTTTGAGGATCTGATAAAAGCTATAGAGTCTGTCTTGGAAAAAGGCACTTATACAAAATTGACATAAATTTTCAGAAAATTCATAGACCCCACAGATCCCAAATTGAAAATGCCACCCTCAGGGAAGAGAGGGTCACAAACAAGACACACGACGTGGTCTTAGACTGAGCTGTTGCCAGGTAGGAGGCAGTTTTGAGAACAGCTGGAGGCCTGAAATAAAAACAAAGCAGTCTTTCTTTAAAGGCTCGGTCTCTGCTCAAAGTATTGCTACCGTGGGACCCTCAGATGAACACTTCTCGGGGGCTAAAAAAGGGGTCTCACATGTGTTCACAAATACCATCATTCTAGCTAACTGGGTTAGAAGCTACTGCTTCCTTGGGCAGTTTCAACAGAAAAGAGCATCTGCTAGCTTAATCCATATGGACCCTGACCAACCCAGGGAGCAAAAGGTAAACGAGACAAAGACAATATGCAGCCTGTTAAGTGTCCCTAAGAACCACACTGCACATGTTAGAACTATACTGTAGAACACGTAGGGAATTTTCCCATTTTGGTTTTGGGGACAGATAACAGAGACCACATGTCCCAAGGGACTTACAATCACTGAGAGTATCACCAAGAGAAGTCCCCAGCAACCTAGCCTAACAGAGAGGATCACGGCAGCAATCTGGCACCCACATAGATAGCAGGAGAGCAGGAAGAGAATCACTGATTTCCTAGAAATTCAACAGCAACTTCTCACTGACAAGAACAGAACTCTCCCTGATCTGTGAATCAAGTATGGCCTCAAACATTTTGACAAAATATTCTCTACCCACTTCCCGATCTAATTTCTTACAGAAATATGTTTAGGAAAGTACAATGAAAGCCAAATGGAAAACAGAAATATTCATCTCATGTATCTCTAATTATTAAAGTATGTTTGGAAGAGTGAGGCCATACTGTGAATTTGAAATTACAATTGTTCATAAAACATTTAATGACTTTTTCATAATATGCTCATATGCTCTATTTTTTATTTTATTGACATCACAAAAGAATACCTCATGTATTGCAATATTTAAAACCTGACTTTCAAAATAGGGATGAATGAACAAGTTGAAATTACTAGTCATGCAATGAATGCTCTTTCTTTAAATCAATGATATTTATCTTTCTAAGACCAGTTGAACTCCATTAAAAAATATATCTTCTGATCATCAAATAATGAGGTCTTCACCAAGGACTGCAGGCTATATGAAACCAGAAGGAACGTTCAGAAGCAAATGAAAATACTGTTTGAACAAACACACTGCACTGCATTCCCATCTACTTGCCAAAGAAATACAGTCACTTGTAGGAGTAGGAAATTTTCACAAATTGTCAATGGATTTTGAAACTTCCCAAGGACAGGATGGCTTCCACTTTGGGATTTCCCCTAACAGCCTCCTAGTTAGGTTTATACTTCAGAGAGATACCTGGAAATCTCTTTTAATTTTAATTCTTCCAGGTCAGATGGTTTAAACAGCAGATAACTTCCCTCTGTAGTTCCATGACTTCAAATGCCACTTCTCACTAATATATGTCAAATTAAATGGTAAATCACATTTTAATATATAGTAGAACATTTTTACCAAAGTATTATGTTGGATATTCCAAAAATATAATTTAGAACAGTGCTTGGCACATAGCAAGTGCTCGAAGAATGCCAACAATGACAATGTCGTTCTCACCTTGTGGGAGGCAGCTACTAAGATGGCCCCAGGTGATCCTTACTTTCTGTTATTCTTGCCCTTGAGCACAGGCTGGACTTGGTGATTAGATTCTAATGAACAGAATATGGCAGAAAGTGATGAGTTATCACCTTCAAGATTAGGTTATTAAAATACTTTCACTTTCATCTTGGGTTCATACACACTCTCTCTCTAGCTTTCTCTTGGATCTCTTGCCCTGAGGGAAGCCAGCTATTATGTTTTAAGTTCCAGGTTGGAATCATGGGCCTTCAGAAAGGCCTGGATGAGTGAGATTGGAATTGGATCTTCTGAGGCCTGCCAACAACCACGTGAGTGAATTCTGAAGCAGATCCTTCAGTCCCGGTCAAATTTTGAGATGACTACAACCCTGATCACCAGTTTGACTGCAACGTCGTGAGACAGAGATCTTCAGAGAATCACCCAGCTAAGTCGATTCCTTTCCAGCAAACACTGTGAGATAATATTTGTCATTCTAAGCCGATTCAGTTTGGGGGTAATTTGCTATGCAACAGGATAACTAATCCAGATTTTAGAAGTGGGGTGCTGCCATGACAAAAACCTAAAAGGTGGTAGAGGCTTTGGAACCATGTAGTGGGCCTAAGAAGAGTGCCAGTGACAGCGTAAAGTGCCTTGGACACATTGTTCACAGAATTTTGGACTTTGAAGAGATTTCTATTAAGGGTATGAATGAAGGTGAGGAAAATCTTATTGGAAACTAGAAATTACACAGTGGCAAAAGGTTTAACAATACGACACTCATGTGTAGCTACATGACCTGCAGACCCATGCATTTATATGAGACGTTTACAAAGTGCCAAATGAACTGGGTGATTTAGTTAAGGAGCTTTCCCAGCAAAGTACTGAAGATGCTACCTGGTTCCTTCTTCTTGCTGTTTATAGCAAACTATGAGAATATAAATCGGGGGAGAGACTACCAAACAAAAAAGGAAGCAGGACCTGAAGGTTTTGAAAATCCTCAGTCTCTCTAGACAGCAAACAATGCTAAAGTTAAGAAGCAGTTTCCAAGCAAAGATCATTTCTAGGGAACTGTCTGAGAAAACATGGTCTAAAATGAGATCAACGGTGCAGCTTCTGAAATCCTTTTGGTAAGACCTGGGAAACGTGGCATCTCAGAGTACTATTCAATCAGACCACAGGATCTCCTACAACTTTAAGGGTGTGACTCACAGATACTCTCAACAGGCCTTTGGTAAGTTAAAGGGCATTGTCTCTCCCTTGCCTCTGCAGAAACTCAAGGTAGAGAAGGAATCATCTCCAAGATGGGTGTGGTTTTTTGTCTAACAGAGTAAACCTCAACAAGTTTCACAGGAGACCCACAAAAATTTTGAGAGGATTTTACCAGCAGATACACTGCCAGTTTGGACTGGAAGGAATGGAGATGGTCCTAAATGAAGAAAGGCCATAGATCCCCCAAATTCTACAGGCAGGAAGCAGACAGAAAACTCAGCTGCCAACACATGGTACCTTTCATGAAAAAAGGAAGGATGACTCAGTAGTCCATAGGGTAGAATCAAGAACCATGGAGAATTATTCCCAGGCCTGGACCTAGTTGAGGAACATTTGCCTAACTGGATTTCAGAATTTTCATGGACCAGCAACTCCTACACACCTTGCACTTTCCGCTATTTTGAATAAGAATATGTAGGTATCGCATGCCTGCCCCACTGTTGTATGTTGCTTATATGTTGAGGTTTAGTTTCACAGATCTACCAATGAAGAGGAACTATACTTGAGAAGTTGTACCTGAGGAACTATATCCAAGGAGCCACACCCACACCCGGATAAAACTTAGATGACTTCTGGATTTTGAGCTGATACTCACCTATCTAGTAAAGAGGATATAGTTTTCATCTTCTAATAAAAGTGATGTTTGACATCAGTACTATTTAATGTGTTTTACAGAATCAAACCTTTAAAAAGGATATAAAGTCCTTTCAAAATTACCTCTAAATGTTTGTTAATAGGTTGAGAGATTATTGCAGTAGGAAGCATAGAGTTACAATATTAAATCCCACTAACGTAAAACTTGATAAACTGTTCTACACTAACCAAACTAATCAAGCAATTTATCAGCTGTCCAATATTAATCTACATTTAGAATACTTATTTTATAGTATCATAGCTATTGTCTAGAGCATACAAACACGTCAAAGTTCTCTTACATACCTTGATTTGTAGAATTTTTTTTTTTTTACAAAAATTCCACTTAAAGAAGGGCTTTAAATGAGAGGTGAAATGGGAAATAGAATGTTTGACTCTCCTAAAATGATTATATATTTTTCTTAAGTTCACTTACTCTCAAAGGAAAGGACATGGTGTCATTCAAATGTTCTAAAATGCCTCATCCTTCAGAATGACAGCACATCTTTCACTTTTCTATTCACTACGTATCATATTGTGACATTTTATATGTGAAAAATAGCTAAAGCAATATTTTTTAAATGTCATACTATTATAACGAGCAATTTATTTCATGCCCATGTCCCTCCAGGCTATGAGCCTATTTAGTGAGCCTTATTAGTGTGGGGCAATGTCTGGCATGTCCTCTGGAAAAGCACCCACAGGCCAATAAAAACAAAGAACACAAGTGTGCCATTCAGAAATACATAGCATTGTTTAAAAATAGCAACACCCATGCTGCTCAGACCAAGAGGAGGGTGCTGCCAGTCTGCAGACGCAGCTGAGCGCAGTGAGGAGTGCTCCGCTGTTCTGGAAATCAGCGTATGTAGGCTCTGGGCTTAGCTTGAGACATATGCTAAGTGATTCATCCTCTTCAGGATTGTTTTCTTAACTGTAAAATTCAGTGTCTGTATCACCAAGTGATGCGTTCTTGAACGTCAGACATGCAGGTACTCATAACATGAGTTCTTATTTTATACATGCAAAACCTGCATAGGTACAATGGGTGGCCAGATGTTCACTTTTTACCCTAACATAAACTTCTAAAAAGGAAACTTTACACTACTACTTTGTAAATGAAAAATCTGACTTAATGTGCCATTAATGGGTAGTAACCGTAAAATTTAAATACAATAAAACAACAAAACAATTATTAAAGTCTAGCTGTCAGGCTGTTGGCTGCCTGAAGTCGGCTCTCTGAAAACACATGAGCAACTATATCTAGGAGAGAGGCTCTAGTATCAAACTGAGAGTTTCTCCTTGACTGTCAAGAAAACACTGAAAGGGAATTCAAAAGGGCAGAAGTTTCTCATGTGATTTGATGTTATTTTATGCAGCATGTGCAGATCACCTAAAATCAACTCCAGTATCAACTAAAATCACCTTTTTCAACAGCACCAAATGTCCTACACTCTGGAAATGCTGCATCAAATAATCACACCTGTTACTTCTGATTCTAAATTTTATCTTGAATCCTCACATGACCCACCTAACCCACTTTCTCAAAACCTTTAATACTGTCACAGAGACACTAAAATAATTTTGAGGGCAATGGAGTACTGTGGAAAGAACACAGGCTAGGAAATCACATTGGGGTTCCAAGTGCAGATTCATTAGATTCGACCTTGACACTGGCAACTTAATTTACCCCTCTGAGCCGCAGACTACTCCTTCACACCAAAGTGCTCAGTCAGGGTTAAGTGAGAAAATGCATGTAAGTGCTTAAGCCCAGCACCTGAATGTGGCAGACACTCAATAAATGGTATGTATTTAACATAATTTAATTCTTTCAAGGAAATTTTCAAATTTCTATCAAAATAAATTTGTTTCAAATAAGAGTGGCTCGAAAGAAAAAATACAGTTGGCCATTTTTATTTTACAGTAAAGTTATACATATTTCACTTCCAAACAAAGCTACAAAACCCATAAACCACTGACTGGCAAAAGTAGCAAAAACATTTTGCCCTCAGTGATAAAATAAGAACACTTATTTGTCAAAATGAAAAACAGGAACTCTTAGCTGCTACCATGCAAAGCATTCTCAAGTCCTTTCTTACCAAAAGAGGGTCAATATAGTAGAAAAGACAGAGTGAGAGTATCTTTAATCAAGTAAAAGTTTCAGCCAAGGTGGGCATATGGCTCTGAAAAGAGCCACAATTAGACCACAGATAATGACTCTATTACCTACTAGATGTAATACACGGTGGGCAAAATAAAAAGTAGCCCAATATTAATCTTGCAACAGCAGTCCTGGTTACCTAGTAAATGTCATAGTGATGCGCTCTGGGATTTGTGCTAGTCACATTAGATGTATTATTTCTAGTGCATGCAAGTGTGCAAAATATCCCCAGCGAACTAGGAAGAAAGCGAAGTTCAGAGGGGTTACCTGCCTGCTCAAGGTCACTCCATTGGTAAACACCAGAGTTGCATTCTAACAGTATCTGATGCCAAACCCACTCCCCCTTCGCTAGTCCCTGTTTCTTTCTTTTTAGGACATGCAGATGTGGGCAAGAATCATCCCCAATGCTTTGAAATGTCATAAACTGATGTTAGTCCCCTTCTCTCTCTCTCATGTCTTCTAGTTTCTCTCAAGTCATTTGCATTTTGGTCCTCCCGGCTTCAGTCGTCATTCTCAAACTCCAATTCACTCATTCCTTAAGTCTCTAAAACCTGGTCTCCTGTCCCAGCTCTTGGTAAGGCAGGAGGGAATTTTAAAAGGTCAAGGTAAGTTTTCCAATCTACTTGGATGTAGTGAACTGTATAACATGCCTGGGTCTTCTACCTCAGACTTAAACAAAAGGCTCACAGATACTGAGCAATTCTCCTCCCTGGTGAACCAATATTGGCGAGTTCCAATTTACAGGGCCGACTAAGGCAGGTACAGTGTATGGAGTCACACATATTCGTGCATGTCACATATATTTAACAGAATGTTTAACTGAGTCATATTTTCAAAAGTTATCTAGAAGCTTTTATCTTTTATTCAGGAAATAAATCTTAAGGCAGGGTTTTACATAAAGAGTTTTTATGTCTGTTCCATTTTTAAAATAGAACAGAATTAAACAAAAACAGCTTGATAAATTTCACCTTTTAACTGCACGATGTGTGTACTTCAGTGAAAATGTCCATTTAATAGACAACATCTAATTGATGTTTGTGTGTCCTAACTTTGCACTTGAAAACGAGTATCCCTACTACGCATTGCCTATACCCGTGGGGCTAAATTACTGAGGTCTGTGAACCACTCTGTTGTACATGAAGTTCCCCAGTATTCCAAAATGCAAGTATCACCCTTCTAAGCACTGTACACCCGCTAACACTACTGATCCTATGACAAACTATTATAAACACCATTATCCTGATTATTACATATGATGAAAGCAAATCACAGAGATGTTAAGTAACCCAAGATCACCCAGCTGGTAAAAAAAATATACATATATATATATAGCAAGACATCAAATCCAAGAGCTCTGACTCCTCAGCCCACATCTACTACATTTCACTGCTCACCATATAGAAGCACATTCATTGGCAGAGAGCCAATGAATATATAGGTATAGACCTATATATTTATTGATCACCTACTACAGTATATGCCAAGCACTTAGCACTGGAGATGAGAGAATTTTTTAAAAGCCTGGTCCTGAGCTGAAGGAGAACATTTTTTTTTTTTTTAAAAAGCAAATTCAGGGTAGGTTGAAAACAAAGAAGAAACCAGATACAATGTTTTCATGCTCAGGCAAATGGGCCATTCTATGTCTCAAGGGAACATAATGCAAAGGACAACTAACTTGAATAACCATGTCACCCTTAGAAGCACCAAACGTGTTTGTTTTAAATAACTGTAATACACTTATCTGGAATAGGAGCATAGAAGACATCATATGAACCTTTTCTTTTTTCTTTTTTTTTTTTTTTTTTTTTGCAGTACGCGGGCCTCTCACTGTTGTGGCCTCTCCCATTGCAGAGCACAGGCTCCGGACGCGCAAGCTCTACGGCCATGGCTCACGGGCCCAGCCGCTCCGTGGCACGTGGGATCTTCCCGGACCGGGGCACGAACCCGTGTCCCCTGCATCGGCAGGCGGACTCTCAACCACTGTACCACCAGGGAAGCCCTATGAACCTTTTCTTGATGGTTTCTGCTCATCACTGGGAAGACCAAGAGCACTGCAATAATATAATACAATGTTTTAAGAATGAGGGACTGTGGGAGGGAGGGAGACGCAAGAGGGAAGAGATATGGGAACATATGTATATGTATAACTGATTCACTTTATTATAAAGTAGAAACTAACACACCATTGTAAAGCAATTATACCCCAATAAAGATGTTAAAAAAAAAGAATGAGGGACTGTTTGCCCCCCCCAAAATTTAAATAGTTACATCCCTCTCCCAGATCTTATTGCACAAGGTTACTGCCTACCTCTGGCAATCACACCCTCTCCTAATCTGACATGATATAAAAAGAGAGTTAATTAGTAACCAGACTTGAATTCTAAATTTAAATTGTCAGGGAGGGTCCCTTATCCAGAGTAAAGTACTTGGATTTATTCCAGTCTGCCTATTTTCTTTGATGTTCATTTAGGTACAACAAAAAAGGAGCTAATTATAAAAACAAATTCTGCCAATTTCAAAATTTTACCCATGGCAACCCTGGGAAGAGAAAATGATCAAATATCTCAAACAGGGACTGCTATGATAACAGCTAATGTTGAATGAGCGGTACCTACTATGTGCTAGGTATGTGCTAGGAGCTTCACAGGTATTAATTATTTTATCCTCACAATATTTTATAAAATAGGTCACTCTAATCTCCATTACATAAATAAGAAAAATGAGGCCCAAGATCACGCAAAAAGTTGCAGGGCTAGAATTTGAATCACATGCTTGGGGTAAAAGAAAAAAGCCTCAAATGTCTTTGCAGCCAAGCCAGCGAAGTAAATGTGCGAATCAGCTGAGTCTTAAGATTACAGAGCTGCGGTTCTCGACCTCAGCTGCACATTGCATTCACCTGGGGAGATTGCCAGGTGGGTTCCACCCCATACATTGCGACTTAATTGAACTGGGAGTTGCCCCCAGGTAATTCTAATGGGCAGTCAAAGCTGAGAACCACTGTTTATAGACACAGAAAATGGAGCATGGCCCCAAAAGCATTTTTGCTTTTTTTGTTTTGTTTTGTTTTGTTTTTGGCTGCTTGGCGAGGAACGTGGGATCTTAGTTTCCTGACCAGGGATCTAACCCGTGCCCCCTGCAGTGGAAGCTCCAAGACTTAACCACTGGATTGCCAGGGAAGTCCCCAAAGCAGTTTTTTTAAAAAAATTTTAAGTTAACTAAACACTGCGCTGGTCAAAGGTTGTTACTACTGCCTCTGCCACCAGAGGTAACCTCTGCCCCACTCCTCAATATAATTAAGAAACACTATGGATGGAAGATAGAGAGGCTGGCAGACACACACATTTGTTTTTAGTGGACGGAGCATTGCCAAAGTCTGGAACTTTCCCCATGTAACCCCTGCCATTTCCTATTTATGGAACTGTTCTACTCCAAAATACACTTGGAGTTAGACATAACCTACTTTCAGAATAATGTCTGGTGACAATCCATTATTAAACTGAAGATGACCTAAATATGTTCATTTAACAAATGTATACCTTCAGATTACATGGCCAAATTACTTAACATTTTTCAAGAGGCATTTTTTAAAAAAAAGGACACTCATAATTAACTCTGATTTTAATCCAAGCCAGGTCAAGAGACCTCACATAACGAAACAAGTCTTAAGAATGGAGAGTTTAATGTCCTAAAAACAAATCTATATGTGTACATAGCACCGCTGAGTAAAATGTCATTTGTCATTGGAAAAGGGAAGCAAAAGCTGCGTACCATCAGAAAATCTTCATTAAATGGCCTGCAGATGTGAAATCCAAAATAAATGCTACAGAACAGAATTGTGAAAAAATAAGAATTGTAAAAAAAAAAAAAAAAAAGAAGAAGAAGAAGAAACTGTAGCCTGCTTGGGAAATCATTCTTCACACATAATCATATTGCAACTGTGCAGCACCACAATTCAAGAGGAAATGGCAAAACACTAAATTAAAAAATGGACTGTAAGGCCACTTGTTCAAACTAGCTACAACATTTTTTTTCATCTCCTGCAGCAAAGCAAATGTTGTGTATTTTAATGGTCTTGTATTACCACTTACCACCCCTCTCCCCCACTACCACCACCAAAAGAAGGCAAATAAAAGGGGAAAAAAAAACTGAGATGGATTTTCTAAATGGAATACTGCAAATAAAGGCCATGACTCAGAAATCAGGGCCTCCTCAGTCAATGAGTTCCAGCACTGGGAGTTTAAGCAAATGTGCTACTTGGGCAAAATATTTCATTGTTGTTACTTGGTTTTTTTCAAAAAGCAGACAAGGAAGTGAAGTCTGAGAAAGCAGACAAAAGTGATTGGAACTAGTTTTCTCATCACAGTTAAACTTTGTTTGTTGACTGAATAAATATATACATTGACCCCCTCCTGAGTGTCAGGCACTGTGCAGTGCTGAGGATGTATTGGTGAATGTGACAGCACCTGCTCTCATGAGTCTCCTGAACTAAGAGAACAAGGCACCAACCTTGCATAATCCACCATATACACCCTTCCAGTCACGTGTGTGAAAATCCAGTCCTGCCATTGTACTACTGGATGGCAAGTTTTTCCCTTGGTCTAACTGCCGCTGGTGTCTTCTACGTAAACAAGTAAATAAATAAATATCCATATTTTGCATACCAACAATAACTCATGGGTAAATTTCAACAAGTTTTAAAGAAAAACATTTTTAAAGTAAGACTGAATCAAAACAGATTTTCCTTTTGAACAAAGCCCAGCTCATGTATTTTCATTGCCTGTGGCTATACAGCTTCAGTAAGCTAAAAATACTTCCTTTGTTTCTAAGTTGGGAAAAGCAAATAAGACCAAGAATCAGAAAACATTCAAAACAGCTAAAGCAACGAAAAGGTATCTGTTTTATATTTGTATAAATATACAATGACAGAAACTATCCATGCAGCTTGTATCTTCCTAGAAATATGAAATAAGCTATATTTGCATGATCAGCAAGGACTGTCAACATTTCACTACTCAGAGCCCTTTACTATTATTACTTTTTTTGGTGGGGAGAGGACTGCATAAGTGTTGAAAACTAACCACAAGTATAAGAAAAAGTTTTCAAAAAATATGTAAAGGATGACTCTGCTCTTAACAAGGCCACATGGTGCTTACTTTGCAGTCATGCATCATTTATGTTCCTGAAATTTACGTTAAATGGGATTCTAAAATAGAAGGATAGGAGCTTTCCGTCTTTCTGCAGGTATTGCTCACGTTGTGTTTGCTGTGTGTCTGGCAAAGTGAAAAACCAGGTTTCTCCTCTTGCACCTCTCCGGGACAAACTGAAAGTTACTCAGTTTAATAAAGTTTTTTTTTTTCTTTTTCCAAAAACATACCTGCAGTATGGTGAACAGTAGCGTGGACTTTTCCAACACATCCAACATCTCTAAAGTCACACTACTGAGTTAACAGAGATAAGCAACTAGCAGGTCTAGGCTCCATTCGACTGGGCCATTAGTTTGGACCACCAGGTCATGGCTTAATTTCCCTTGAAGAAACAGCAGTTTGAGAAATCTCGGCCAAACTCCCCATTTCTTAGGCTACTGACAACGTCAAGTGGAAAGCAAATGCCTAGAAACCAGGAAACCATGCCCCTCCGGATGGGCTGGCAGGAGCGGAGGCAGGGATCCTGGTCTGTCTGCCCGGGTTGCAGCCGGGCCTTTGACAAGGGCTGGGGTAAAAGACTCAGTGTGTACCCGCCCATCCATCGCCCAGTGGAACCTGGGCTGGCGCTGCCAATTTCAAATGTAACCACCGGAGGAAGCGGGAGGATGCGGATGTGTCATCTCTGACACTCCGGGGTCCGGCGGGGCTTGCCTCTGATGTCCCTGAAGGTCAGAGGTGGTGCCCGCGGTGCCAACAGCTCATCAAAACCACTTTTCCAGTCAGGGCGGGAGGCACGGGGCAAAGTTGGCCACCGGCCGCGCGCGTCCCGTTAACCGTACCTTGTAACTGGGCGGAAAGGGACTCCTGGTGCTGCTGGTACTTGAGTGCCACCGCTTCGGCTTTCCGCAGCTGTGTCTGCAGCTCGTAGTAGAGCATCGCGCCATAGAGAAAGCCGAACACCACGGTCAGCAGTAGCAGCGTCTGGAAGATCCGCTTCTGCTTTCGGGAGCACATCCCGTTTCCCATAGTCCCGTCGGGACCCCGCGCCGCGGCCGTCCTCGCCGCCGCCGTCCCTTCCTCCCCTCGGCCCGAGCGGGCGCCTCAGCAGCGGCCGCGGCAGGAGGTGGCCGGACGCAGCATGAGGAGGAGACGCGAGACACAAAAGCTGGGCCGGAGGGTAAGTGGCGCCCGCTCAGCCTCCGCGCGCCGCGGGGCGTGCAGCCATCGACGCCACCGGGGCAGCCACCGCCGCCAAACTTTGGCGAGGCTGACTCTCCTTGAGTGCCTGGGCCCGGGAGGGGGCCCTCCGCATACTTCTGAGCGGGCTGTCCTCGCGCCGGTCCGCAGATGCCGCCTGCCTTGTTCCCTCCTCCCCACTTTTTGGCCCGGCTGCCCCCGGCGGCGCTCGGAGTCCCGCCCCTGCCGCTCCCCGCCCCCTCGCGGCAACTCCCACTGCGCGACTTTGTTGCCACCAAAAGGAGGGGGTGCGCGCCCAACAAAGGGAGCCGGGCTCCAGGCGGCGTCTCAGCGCGCGGCCCGCGGGGGTGAGTAGTTGGGTGGGGGCCGGCTGCCCCGGCCGGGTTTGGGGGGACGGCGGGCCGGTGTCACTGACGGGGCTGCGGAGCCTCGGCCGCCGCCGCCTCCCACTTAACTTACGTGTCACCCACGGCCCAGCTATTCTGGCCAACGGGATTCCGGGAGGAAGTCCCACTCGGGCTCCCCGCTCATTGGGCCCGTCAGAGCCGCCCCTCCCTCCCTTCGGGGAGGCAGTGCCGGGCTCGATTGGACGGCCGCTTTGTCCGTCCGACCCCGGGGCCGCGCCTTCCCTCGAACGCGGGGGCCGGCTAGGGCCTCCGTGGGCCGCGCGGCCGCCTGGCGCGGGGTTACGCCCATGTGGAGTGCTGGTGGCTGGGAGAGGCCGCGGAGCCAGCGGCGGGGAGATCGGAGTGCGCGGGAGACGCGTCCCGGGTGACGGCTGGGAGAGATACGGGTGTGTGTGTGTTTGTGATCCTGCCCTTGGAACGCACGTGGGGAGAGGAGTACAGTGTATAAAGTGGGAGAGAGTGGATAGGAACAGCTGTGTACACTACACCAAGCACCCTTTCTTTCCCTGTCCAGTGGGCAGATGCGGCAGGCACACGGGATAGCTACACGGTCAGCACAATTTTCTTGTGAACCGGAGATGCCTTGCCTACTGAGTCTTGCCCCATCCAGTGCACTATCACGGATGCGTGTGTCCCCATAGATGGCAAGACACAAGTCCGGAGACTCGAGCGCGCTAGCATGCTAGACTTACTGCTCAACTGTACACGTGGGTTGGGGAAATCAGCTTGTCTTTGGCAGAGGGGAAAGAAATGATCTCATATGTTTCCCCTGTCTGCAAATAAAATAATTTTAAAACAAATCTTACGGGCTGAAATAAGTATGCATTTATTTTGTCATATGTATTTGTTTTATTGTTGGCAAAAATACATCAGTTACACTGCTAAGTTACATTTTAAAGGCCAACAAAGTTTCCCTATGTAAAAACAAGTAAAACAAACATAGTAACTACAAACCTCTTCAAAGAAAATCCGTAGTACATTTGTTCTTTCTATGTACTTGAGGGAAAAAAATTGAGGTTATGCATAAATTATAATTTTGTTTCTGCTCTTGACCTAAATTCTAAAAAAGTAAATATTTGTCAAATGCCTCAGTCATGTCATGGAATTTATCACATACTGCATACTTTTTAAGATACTTCAACCAGATTTTAGTTATCACTATTAATAATGGCCAGTGAGTACTCAAAATGAGGGTAGATCTGTTTAGCCACAAATACAACTTAAAGACAGCCCCTGGTGCAGAAATTTTTTAGTGTTAAAAGCCATAAAAGTAACCAAATTTACAACCTAGCCAGCCTGTGACGTTTATATTACCATGAAAACTAAATGTGCCTGGCATGTGCTTTTCCCTAATAAATAACTTACATTATATTTTTTAAATGCTTTCATTTACTATCTCATCACAGCCAGGTTAAATATTTGGCTCACATATTGGTAAATAAAGAAAGCAAAGCTTATCAAAGTACTGTGATAGCTCTAAGACCTTCTTGAAAGCTAGGAGCGCAACAGGATTATAACCCAGGTCAGAATCTTCCTCTTTCGATCTCTTTCTCCTATAGAAGCCAGGTTCTCATTCTTTTTAAGCAAGTTATATAAACAAATTATATCTGGTCCATTAGCGTGAGAACCTAATTTAAAGAGAAAAAGGTCTGAAGTTTTAGTTTTTGTCCTGTCATGTAAATATTATGTAACATTACTTGTTATTGAATTTACCACTGTTTAAATTTCACTCTTTCAATGTGACTCAAGACTGGAAACTGAGACTGGATAATTCCTGTGACCTTGTCAGAATTCCTCGTAACTAAAATTTCCTCACCGTTGTCAGTGTACAATTTGCTAAACAAACTCTTCCTCCAAAAAAAACTACCAAAACTGCTCTGGAAGAAGTTAAGTTTTATAGCAACAATCCTTGCCCGTACATGAATAGATAATTATCCTAGCCACAAAAGAAAAAGAAGCTGTCTAGAGGATTGGGAAATTATTGCTCATATATTACACAGTATGCAGTATTTGGTTGTTTTTCAAAATCTTTGGAAAATTCCTATGCTTCCAAAATACATGATTACTCATTTTAAACCTCTGATTTCTTCCCAAAGTCTGATTTCAGACTCCAAAGGTATTCTTTGCCTAAAGCTGCTGGCTGACTCTACAGAATATAATAAGTGTAGGTCATAAAACACAACTCAATATTGAAGTCATAAAATTTGAAAGAGAACAAAAATTATTACTGAACTTATCCATTATTTCAAATTCAAGAAGGGTATGTAGAAGTACATAAAATCACTAATGGCAGCGTCTTCATAGTATTACTTTTTCAGGTTGGAGTGTGCTGCTAGTTTCTTGAAAGTATCAGTGTAATGCTTTTCAAAGGCCAACATTGGGGAAGCTATTCAACGTCTATAAATTGAATTTACATGACATTGCCTTTGGGCAGAGCTTGTAATAGATGAGCTATTCATTCTGGTCTTGCTAGCTCTGTTGTAAGTTCTATCTTATTTTTGTTTCTAGCATTTAAAAAATAGTATTATATAATTATATTTCTATATGCCATATATTTAACAATATAGTATGTAAAATTTAAAAATTGTAAATCTTGAGGAATTTCACCAGTTTAATGTTTTATTCCTAAGACAGGAAGAAATTAAACA
Organism: Delphinus delphis; assembly: GCF_949987515.2. Classification (NCBI taxonomy): domain Eukaryota; kingdom Metazoa; phylum Chordata; class Mammalia; order Artiodactyla; family Delphinidae; genus Delphinus; species Delphinus delphis. The sequence goes on along the minus strand of NC_082686.1, from coordinate 97,892,456 downwards.
GATTCAAGATCTTACATTTGAGAAGGGCTAAGGCAACATTTGGGAACCTTAGTATTCTCTCCAGTTTTAGTAAATTTGTCATTCTAACAAAATTTGTTCATTTTCCAAATAAGGGAAGGCAAGAAAATTATAGTCAAGAGATACAGCCAATTTATAAAAATAGATGACTTTAAATTAATAATGTTCAGGATCCTAGAGCAAATTTTTCATTTAAATCTCTTTACAAATTGAATTCAATATTTTTTAATTTGCAAGAGAAATCAACACTTAAGATGATGAATTTTAAATAATATTTTAAAAATATATAACTAGGTGTGGTGATGGATGTTAACTAGACATTGTAGTGCTCATTTCAAATAAATGCATATATAAAATCATTATATTGTACCTCTGAAACTAATATGATGCTGTATGTCAATTATACTCAATTAAAAATAAGTAAATAAAATTTTAAATGGCGTTTCGGTATTAATAAATGAGTTTTAACCTTTTCATGTGAAAATTGCTGAAATCAACTATCTTTTTTTCTCTATAGGAAACTTCACTCTTTCTCTCTGCCTTTTGGCTATCACCTAATTAGCACACAGGCTTCCTGCATGCCACCTATACCTGCCTGTTTCAAGGGGTAAAGGAAGCTACATTCAAGGTATTCTGTCTTTTTGAGGATTCTGTGAGAGATGTTTTTATAACTCCTTTTTACAAGATTTTGCTAATGACCTGGTGGCAATTGTTAGCAGATTAACAAGGTAAGCCTGTGGCTAAACGCTTAACAAAGCAATTGAAACCCCACTCAATGTGTCTTGGTGCCTTGCTTTGGTCTGTCTCTAAGCTGCCACGTGGGTAACTTTGAACTATTTAAGGAGTTAGAGGAGAGTAAAGGGGAAAGTAGATGATTAGATGAAAAGTAAAATGCTTTTCAATAACAGAAACCACACCATCAGCACCACTGGTAAATACTTTGTGAACGCACTCTGATAATGGAGGAAAATGATTTAGAAGGTTCTACTTGCCACCGATGTGTAGCTAAAGAAACAGAAATTATCATTTCAAACTTCTGTAACCTTCTAAAGCAGGACCCTCCAACATACCCTAAAGTCTTCCAAATTCTAAGATGGCACAAGAAATTATTTTGAATTTGTTGCTTAATGTTTATTATAGCTAACATATTAATTTTAGAAAGTAGTTTAGTTCCATAGAATGTTAGAATGAATGGAAAGGGACTGTGAGACTCAGAAGTGAAGCGAACTTCCCAAATCTGCTGCTGCCTGGTTCAGGCAGCTTTTCACTAGCTCACTGCCTTCAGTAACTCAGACACTTCAGATAAGCAGATGGACCACAGAAAAGATCAGTGGCCAATGAAACATACATCTTTAAATGTTCCCCTCTAAACGTATAGTTTGTTGGAGTCCTTTGTATTAAAGAGGTGTTTGGTTTATCCATGACCATTTTCTAGAATTGGTATTTTAATTTTATATGTTATATGTAGGTATTTATAGTAATTTCTTAATCGTCATGAGACATGGCCGGTCATATTTATGATGTATCTAATGCTGAGTCCTGGGTCAGATGTTCTATATTCAGTTTCAGAACTGTTCCTAAAGGAAATCATAACTTGCTTCATAAACATTCTTTATGCTCTAGTTTCCAGGAACATTTTGAGTCAAAATAAAGAGACTATCAATGTTTTTACTTAGAAATAAAGTAAAGCAAATTTTCAAATAAGAAGAATCGAGTTACCTCAGGATTAAGTTCAGCTTAAATTAAAATTGTGAAATAGAAACATTTGTCTTGTGTTATTCTGCTCCTTCTCTAGTTCAACTCCAACTCCTGGCATCCAACATCCTAATGATTGCCTTTAGTTTCCCAGAATCCTTGCCTTTGACTGTGCCCTTCACTCCTCACCACCCACCCATGTACATATAATACATTGGACTTTCCTTCTTGAAGACAAAGTATACTAATCTAAAATAATCCTTCCACAGTCTTGAGAGAAAGTTCAAGATGGCTGTGTAGAAGATCTTGAATTCGCCTCCTCCCATGGACACACATATGGAACAAGTCCCTCTGAAAAAGACTTGAAAACTAGCTGAACAGCTCCTCCACAACAAAGGATAAAAGAGCCACATCGAGACAGGTAGGAGAGGGAGAGATACATTCTCACCAGAAACCCCACCCCCTGCACAGAGAGCCCCAATCTGTAGGGATCTCACAAATATGGAGCTTTTCCCTGAGAAATGAAGTGCTCATGCACCACATCAGGCACCCTAACCCCTGGGACCTGCACCAGAGAGAAGAGCCCCCCAAACGTCTGGCTGTGAAAACAAATGGGGCTTACATCCAGGAGACCCAAAGGGCTGTAGGGAACTGAGATTCCACTCTTAAAGGGCTTGTGTGCAAACTAACGTTCCCAGGGACCCAGCGCAAAAGCAGCAACTTGAAAAGCTTGTAGGCTGAATGTGAAGGAGGTTCATTTGCTAATCTTAAAGCATTAGGGTCAGGGGCCTGACCCCCCACTCTCTGTTTTTGCACCCTCCCTCTACCTTGCTAGCACCACAGGCATGTGCAATCACAGCCCTCTGCAGCTTCCCCACTAAAGCCTGAGGGTGTGTCCCTTGCCAATGCTCTCCCACTCCCTTGCAAAAAACAGTGGGTGCTCCCCAACCCTGTGCTCTCTCACTGCCTCGATAAAGCTGGTGGGCATGCCTTGACCCTGCACTCCCCTGCTGCCTCGCTAAAGCTGTAGGCAGACGTGATTCACACAGGAAACGATCCTTGATTGCCTGGCTCTGGTAGCTGGAGCTTGCATTTCTGGGCCCCACAGGACTGAAACAATTGGAGAGACAGTTCTTGGCAGGCTACCAGTCCCAGGGCACTGCACAGACATCAGACTGAAACACACCCCAAGTCTGCCTGTGAAAAAGGCCTGTTTACTTGTCCCAGAGCGTCAGCTTGTGGGTCAGGCTTCATGTTTGCCACACATCTAGAGGCTACAGAGGAGCTCTCAGGAATGAGGCAGGAGGAGCCATCTTTCTGTTCTCCCTTGGCCTCACTACAGCTCACTAGTACGTCCCAGAAAGGAGCTTATACACTCATCTAAAGCCCCAATTTTTGCAACTGTAACCCATGGGACACTTCCAGATTACCTGGTCTGGAGACCAGCAGGGCTTACGAATGAGGTGCCATTCATAAGACTGTGTATGTTGGCATTCTTTAAAAAATGCTGCCTGAGTGTCTGGCTTCCAACAGGCTGACTGAGATTTCTCCTTTCCACACATGCTCAACAAATGGGACCTATCAAGAATAAATAAGGCTACTCAGACAATCAAAATGTTTGAGAGAAAACCAAGAGCTAGGACAAGGTTGAGCTAGAAAGGTTCGTCTCCTATACAAGGCCAAATCCACCTAATACATAAAAACCAAGCAAAATGAGGAAACAGAGGAATATGTTCCAAAAGAAATAATAAGATAAAACCTCAGAAAAAGGACTGAAATGGAGATAAGTAATCTACCTGATAAAGAGTTCAAAGTACTGGTCATAAAAATGCTCACCAAACTGGAGGGAAGAATGGATGAGAACAACAACAGTGAGAACTTCAACAAAGAGACAGAAAATGTAAGGAAGTACCAAACAGAAGTCACAAAACTGAAGAAAACAACAACCGAACTGAAAAAGTACACTAGAGGGCTTCAACAGCTGACTAGATGAAGCAAAGAACAGAAACAGCAACCTGGAAGACAGGGTAGTGGAACTAACTTAAATGGAGCAGCACCCTCCCCAAAAAAGAAAGAAATTTAAAAATTGAAGATAGCCTAATGGACCTATGGGACAACATCAAGTGGAATAACATTTGCATTATAGGGGTTGGAGAAGGAGAAGAGAGAGAGAGAAAGGGGGCAGAAAACTTATTTGAAAAAAATAATTGTTGAAAACTTCCTTAACCTGGGGAAGGAAACAGATATGCTGGTCTAGGAATCACAGAGAGTTCCAAATAAGATGAAACCAAAGAAATCCACACCAAGACACATTATAATTAAGATATCGTAAGTTAATGATAAAGATAAAAATACTTATTACATCCAAGGAAACCCCCATAAGACTATCAGCAGATTTTTCAGCAGAAACTTTGCAGGCCAGAAGAGAGTAGCATGATATATTCAAAGTGCTGAAATAAAAAAACTTCCAAGCAGAATACCTTACCCAGCAAATTTATCATCCAGAATTGAAGGAGAGACAGAGTTTTTCAGACAAGCAAAGCTAAAGGAGTTAATAATCACTAAACTGACCTTACAAGAACTTTTAAAGGGGATTCTTTAAGCTGAAAAGAAAGGGCACTAATTCATAACAAGAAAACATGTGAAAGTAAAACTCTCACTGGTAAAGGTAAATATATAGTAAAGATAGTAGATTAATCATATAAAGCTAGTATGACGTTTAAAAGAGAAAAGTTATAACAATAACAATAACTACAATAATTAGTTAAGGGATATACAGTGAAATGTGACATCAAAAACAAAATGTGTTGGAAGAGAGTAAAAATGTGGAGTTTTAGAATATGTTCAAACTTGCTATCAACTTATGAAAGACTGATATATATATATATATATATATATATATATATATATCTCAGTATATACACACACATACACAAGCACAGGCTGTCATATGTGAGCCTCAAAGTAAAAAACCTATACACACAAAAAAATTAGAAAGGAATCTTAGCATAACACTAAAGAAAGTCATCCAACCACAAAGGAATAGAGCAAAAGAAGAAGAACAAAACAGAGAGGAACTTCAAAATAGAAAACAATTAACAAAATGGCAATAAGTACATAACTATCAATAATTACTTTAAATATAAATGGACCAAATGCTCCAATCAAAGCACAAAGTGGCTGAATGATTAAAAAACAAAAAAAGATCCATCTAACTGCTGCCTACAAGTGACTCATTTCAGATGTAAGGACACACAGACTCAAAGTTAACAGATGGAAAAAGATGTTTTATGCAAATGGAAACTAAAAGAAAGCTGGGGTAGCTATAATTACATCAGACAAAATAGAGTTTAAAAGAAAGGCTGTACTGAAAGACAAAGATGGGCATTGCATAATGATAAAGTGGTCAATTGAATAAGAAGATATAACATATATAAATATTTATGCACCTAAATCAGAGCACCTAAATATATAAAGTAAATATTAACAAACCTAAAGGGCAAAATTGACAGCAATACAATAAGAATAGAGGACTTTAATACCCCCTTATATCGATGGATAGATCATCCAGGCTGATAATCTATAAGGAAACATTTGCCTTAAATGACACATTAGACCAGATGAATTTAATAGATGTATAGAGAACATTTCATCCAAAAGCAGCAAAGTGCATATTCTTCTCAAATGTACATGGAACACTCTTTAGGATAGATTATATTTTAGGCCACAAAACAAGTCTCAATAGATTTAAGAAGATCATTTCAAGCATTTTTTCCAACCATAATAATTTGAAAGCAGAAACCAATCACAAGGAGAAAAGTGCAAAAACTCACAAATATGTGGAGATTAAACAACATGCTACTGAACAACCAATACGTCAATGAAGAGATCAAAGGAGAAACTTAAAAAAAATACCTTAAGACAAATGAATATGGAAATACAACATACTAAAATCTATGTAATGCAGCAAAAGCAGTTCTAAGAGGGAAGTTCATAGTGATATAGACCTACCTCAGCTAACAAAAATCTCAAATAAATGAACAACTTTATACCTAAAGGAACTAGAAAAAGAAAAACAAATGAAGCCCAAAGTTAGTAGAAGGAAGGAAATAATAAAGATTAGAGCAGAAATAAATTAAACAGAAACTAAAAAGACAATTTAAAAAAATCAGTAAAACTAAAAGCTGGTTCTTTGAAAAGATAAACAAAATTGACAAACCTTTAGCAAGACTCACTAAGAAAAAAAATAGGGCCAAAATAAATAAAATCAAAAATGAAAGACGAGAAATTACAAATGATACCACAATAAACAAAGGATCATAAGAAACTACTACAAGCAACTATATGCCATTAAAATGGACAACCTAGAAGAAATGGATAAATTCCTAGAAACATACAATCTTCCAAGACTGAATCATGAAGAAATAGAAGATCTGAATAGATTGATTACTAGTAAGGAGAATGAAACAGTAATCAAAAACCTTTCAAAAAACAAAGTCCAGGACTAGGCAGTTTCACTGATGAATTCTACCAAACATTCAAAAAAGATTTAATACCTATCCTTCTCAAATTCTTTGAAAAAATTGAATAGGAGCGAATGTTTCCAAAATCATTTTACAAGGCCAGCATTACTCTGATACCTAAAATGGACAAGGACACCACAAAGGAAGAAAATTATAGGCCAATATGCCTGATGAACATAGATGTAAACATCTTCAACAAAATACTAGCAAACTGAATTCAACAATACATAAAAAGGATCATACATCCTGATCAAGTGGGATTTATTCCAGGGATGCAAGGATGATTCAACATCTGCAAATCAATCAACATGATACAAAATGGAGGATAAAAATCATATGATCATCTCAATAGATGCAGAAAAAGCATTTGACAAAATTCAAAACCCATTTATGGTTAAAAAAATCAGTCTCAATAAAGTAGGTATAGAGGGAACGTTCCTAAACATACACATGGCAAGCCCACAGCTAACATCATACTGAAAGGTGAAAAGCTTTCAGCTCTAAAATCCAGAACAAGAGAAGTGTGCCCACTCTTGCCACTTTTATTCAACATAATATTGGAAGTCCTAGTCACAGCAATTAGGTTAGAAAAGGAAATAAAAGGCATCCATACTGGAAAGGAAGAGGTAAAACTGTCACTATTTGTGGATGACATGATTTTATATGTAGAAAACCCTGAAGACTCTACCAAAAAAACTGTTAGAACTAATAAGCAAATCCAGCTAAGTTATAGAGAACAAAATCAGTATACAAATATTGGTTGCATTTCTATACTCTAAAATGAGTTATCAGAAAGAGAAATTAAGAAAATAGTACCATTTACGATTGCACTGAATACCTACAAATAAAGTTAACCAAAAAGATAAGAATAGATAAAAATAAAGATAAAAATGTTAACGATGTTAACATTTAACATTGTTAAAATGTCTGTATTACCCAAAGCTATCTACAGATTCATTGCAATCTCTATCAAAATTCCATGGCACTTTTTTTTTTTTTTTTTTTTTTTTTGCGGTACATGGGCCTCTCACTGTTGTGGCCTCTCCTGTTGTGGAGCACAGGCTCTGGACTCGCAGGCTCAGTGGCCATGGCTCACAGGCCCAGCTGCTCCGCGGCATGTGGGATCTTTCCAGACAGGGGCACGAACCCATGTCCCCTGCACTGGCAGGCAGACTCTCAACCACTGCGCCACCAGGGAAGCCCCCATGGCACTTTTTACAGAAATAGAGCAATTGTAAAATTTGTATGGACTACAAAAGATCCGAGATAGCCAAAGCAATCTTGAGAAACAAGAACAAAGCTGGAGGCACCATGCTCCCTGATTTCAAACTGTATTGCAAAGCTATAGTAATCAAAGCAGTATGGTATTGGCATATAAACAGATACATAGATCAATAGAACAGAATAGAGACCTCAGACATAAACCCATGCATATATGATAAATTAATTTGTGACAAAGGACTAAGGATACACAATGGGGAAAAACAGTTTCTTAAGTAATGGTGTTGGGAAAATTGGACAGCAACACACAAAAGTATGAAACTAGATCACTATCTTACACCATATACAGGAATTAGGTCAAAATGGATTAAAGATTCGAATGTAAGACCTGAAACCATAAACCTTCTAGAAGAAAACATAAGTGACATTGGTCTTGGCGGTGATTTTTTGGGTATGACTCCAAAAGCAAAGGCAACATAAGCAAAAATAAACAAGTGGAACTACATCAAACTAAAAAGTTTCTGCCCAGTAAAGGACACCATCAACAAAAGAAAAAGGCAACCTATGGAATGGGAGAAAGTATTTGCCAATCATATATATGATAAGAGGTTAATATTGAAAATATATAAGGAACTCATACAAGTCAAGAGCAGAAGAAAATCCAATTAAAAAATGGGCAGAGGACCAGAACAGACACTTTTCCAAAGAAGACATACAGATGGGCAACAGGCACATGAAAAGATGCTGAACATCACTAATCATCAGGGAAATGCACATCAAAATCACAATAAGATACCATCCTACACCTGTTACAATGGCTTTATCAAAAAGACAAGAAATAGCAAGTATTGGTGAGGATGTGGAGAAAAGGGACGCTTGTGTACTGTTGGTGGAATGTAAATTGGTGCAGCCACTATGGAAAACAGTTTGGAGGTTCCTCAAAAAGTTAAAAATAGAACTACCATATGATCCAGCAATTCCACTCATGGGTATTTGTCCAAAGGAAATAAAAACATTAACTCAAAATATCTCTGCAACCCCACTATAATTGCAGTATTATTTATAATAGCCAAGATATGGAAATAATCTAAGTGTGCATTGATAGATGAATGGATAAAGAAGATGTGGTATCATATGCAATGGAATACTACTAAGCCCTAACAAAGAATGAAAACTTGCCATTTGTGACAACATTGATGGACCTTGAGGGTATTAGGCTAAGTGAAATAAACCAGACAGAGAAAGACAAATACCACGTGATTTCACTTACACATGGACTCTAAGAAATAAAACAAATGAACAAACAAAACAGAAAAAAAAACCAAACTCATAATACAGAGAACAGATTGGTAGCTGCCAGAGCAGAAGTGGGTGGCAGGTGAGGCAAATGAGTGAAGAGGATAAAGAGGTACAAACTTGCAGTTATAAAATAAATAAGTCATGGGGATATAATGTACAGTATGATGACTGTAGTCAATATTGTATTATTTATTTGAAAATCACAAAGGGAATAAATCTTAAACGTTCTCATCAAACGAAGAAAAAAAAGTTTGTAACTTTGTATGGTGATGGATGATAATTAGACTTATTGCAGTGACCATTTCACAGTATATATAAATATAACATCATTATGTTGTACACGTGAACCTAATATAATATTATATGTCAATTAAACCTCAAAATTTTACATGAAATTAACACTGTTTATTAATTGAAAATATTAATAAAGCTAAAAGTCAAGCAAACAGAAAACAAAGTAGCGACAATAATAATTTCTGAAAAAAATTTTCACTAACAACTCCTTCATTTAGCACAGCAACTATTTCCACTTTTGCGTGTTACCATCTATTTCTGATCTGCATAGTTATATTTTATTTAATTAAAATTATAAAACAGCATATTGTTTTATATAATGCTTTTTAATTACCACCACATTTATAATATTTTGGTTTCCTATATAGTCTTAATCATTATACTTTTAAATGTCTACCTATCTATCCTATTCAATGATGTAACATGTACTTAGCTGGTCTCCTATATTTGGACATTTGGATAGCTTTTTTGAAAAATAATTAACAGTGAGTATTTTATAAATGCTGTATTTGGTTTTTTGTTTGTTTTCACATCTGCTAATTATATTTTTTAAGGATAAATTCGCAGGAATGCTATTTCTGAGACAGCGTATAAACAACTTCGTAGTCTGAATAGTTATACTAATTTTTATGTGCGTTAGCAGAATTTTTCATTCAACATCACATAATTTCAGAAAATATGCTAATTAAGTTTGGCTTGTGTGATGTATTTGTTATTCTAGCACAAGTGATAAGTAAATTTAGGTTTATGAGATGGGGAAGAGTTGGATTAAAGGAATGCCAGAAAAAAGGCGATATGTGACTAGGAATTGTATTATGATGATGAGAGTTTCCTGTTGAAAGCATGAGAAAAACATTCATGGACTAGGGACAGAATGATAGTCACAAACAGGTATAGGCAAAATGTAAATAGCAAGAAAAAAATGAAACAAAAACCAGTTTCAATTAACATTAGTTTTCTTTGTAGTAAGCACATTGTTGATCTTAGATGGAGAATGATGCCTGGAAGCCAAAGATGGCTCCATCTTCAACAGGAGATCAGGATAAGGGTTTGAAAAGAAATGGGACAAGAAACCTCAATTTTTAAAAATGCAAAAAAAAAAGAAACAAATTCTTTCTCAAAATACCCATTACTTTCCTTTCCTTTTCCTCAGGTAATTACTTAATCGAAGGAAAGCAAATTGGATATATTAATTAATAGAAAGATGTTAAAGAATGAATTATTAACTTATTATTCCTCCCAAGAATTTTGTGGGAAAATGTGTTAAAGGACTGAACTCTAAAGGCATAATCCTAGACAGCCTGGTAAAAAGAGGAGTGATAATTGTGGATAGAAAAGTTTGGCTTTTCACTATTTACTTCCTGATTCTCCTGCCCAATTATGAAGGAGCTTAGGAAAAATTAAAAGGTGACTCAAGATGCCTAATGCCTGGGTACAAATCCCATTTAAGTCACAAACTATCTATAAGGTCAAGGGTAAGTCAGGAACCATTAATTCTCTCATTTGTCAAATGGAAGAGATAATCATATCTGTCCTATCTAGCTTAGAGGAAATTGCTTCAGAGAGAATAAACCCACAGGGTTCAAGAGATTAGCAAAACTTTAGCCTTCATTTAGATAAAATTGAAAGCTGTAGTGGTACTTGTCATTGTCCACCAAATTTGTTTGTACATTTCTGGAAAACTGTAGTTGATTTTTAAAATTAGCTTCAGCTACCCAATTAAAACTGATAGTTTTCCGATTATAATTATCGATTGAGTTTCTTTCCTTTAATTGTTGAGAGGGGGTAAATTATGACTTCAAAACAGAGGAGTTTTCTTGTAATACACCAATTTCAACCAGATTTCTAATTCTTGGGTTGTAACTTATGGACTAACGTTTTCATTATGCTTTAAATCTCAATAATTTTTGAAGTAGTTACTATGTGCAAGACACAATGCAGTGAGGGCAGCAGAAGGTGAAGATGTGATGATGAATGAATCTTGGACCCTTCTGTGAAGAGCTTGCAGCTGTGGTGTTATTTGTCTAAAGGCTCAACTGAAGCTCTGGTTGGAAATTAAATTTCTCAAGGAGACGCAAAGCAAGGAAAGCAGAGGCCTCGTGATGTAATCAAGATATTTCTAACGAATGCCTCTTAGACAAGGCAACTGGGACAGGTTAATCAATAGAGTCAGTTACAGCTGGGAAAAATAAGTGATGCATAAACATCTTAAAACACATAAATCTACTTTCCTTTAATTCTCTCTTGATGCAGGGTCAAGGTTTTTGCTTTGTGTGTGGATCTATTGTTGGTTGGAGCTCACCTTCGTCTGTTAAGCCATAGAGCATCATTCAGATTCCAGTTTTAGCTTTGTTGAATGGTGCAAGAGCTTAAAGACACATGCATGGTAAGGTCACTCAATGTAAAATATGTCTAGATTTGAAAAATATTTTTCTTGGCCTTGTTTTTCACCTAATTTGACTGCAAATTTTCTTGAAGCTACCAACCATTATGAAGCTTTTCCAGACCACTCATATTAATTTTCATAGAAACAACTCTTTTTTTACTCTCATATCTCATTAGTTTATATAACATTTGATTAAATTACATAATAAAAACAGCAAGTGTAATTGCATAAACAGTTTTTAGAATAAACTATTTGTCTCTACTGACTGAGCATATAGGTCAGTAAGTATACACAGATGGATTGGAGGTTCACTTTTTTGTGCCAGGAGCCTTCAGCCCTGAAGTGTGGTGGGGAAGGAACCCATTTACAGAGAGAGGAAGAGTCCCCTCTAATCCTGTGAATTAGTTACCTGGAGTTAAGGGCTTCCACTGTACATTCAAAGGCTAGTGAGATAAAAGGAGGAATTGGTGATTAAGAACAAGGTATGTGAGAGAAGTAACAGTGAAAGCAAAGGTGTTGGGAAGAGAGTACTTTGAAGAGAGAGGGGAGTCTTTCTGATTGAGTTACAGAGAGGTCAAGTAAAGTTAACTGATTAGGGTTGGGGTGGAAGATTGCAGTACTTGGGGAATAAATGGGTGATAGATAATTAAGGGGAGAGAAATAGTAAGAGTGGACTCTGCTTTTGTTATGTTTGGCTGAGAAGGAAGATAGATTGGGTGGAGTTTGAGGAAGAAATTAGGTTGAGAAGAAGTTTGGTTTTGGAGTTTGGGGTTTTGTTTTTGGATTACCGTACACTTAAAAATTTTAGAAAGGAGCTAGTAGAGAGGAGTAGGTTAAGAATGTAAAGGGCTACATTTAAATATATTAGAATATATGGAACATGATTTCTTAAGGCAGTGCCCTATTATAGATCATTTGGCATTTTAGAGGCTCAATAAATTATGGAATGAACGGTCTTCAGAGTTACCAAAAAGAAGAAAATTGAAAACACTGCCTGGCTAAAGGAAAAAGAAATTTGCTTGAGGACGTAAGGTAGTGTGTGCTTATATTAATTCACTTGGATTAAATGTGTACACCTGAAAAAATGGGCATGGTTGTCTGATAATATCTCAAGTAGAGAACCTGTAAAAATGTCTTCTTATTTAAGAAAAGAAACTAACTCTGCTTTGAAAAGAGTAATTTATCCATTGAAACCTGTTAGGTATCACTATCAGATATTGTGTTTACTAGGAAGCTTATGGCATATGCAAATATTTTATAATGTTAAATGGAAAAGGTAGAACATAAAATTGTACAAACAATATGATTATAACCATGTTAAAATACTTATAGAAAAGGTAATTTGTTATATCTTACTACTTTTGAGTGATTAAATGAAGCAGTGGGGTGGGGGGGGGGAGCAGATATTTTTACTTACTCCTGAAAACCTATTTATTCTTTTCAGGATATTATGCTTTTGACTCATTTGCAGTTTTTAACATTATTGAGCATATCCCCTGATCATAAGATCTGTTTCTCTACAAGGAGTGAGTTGATAGCACAACATGCAAAAAGAGGGCAAAATCCCTAGCACTAGGCTATGGGGCCACACATTTCCCCTCCCTCTTCTCTCTCCCATTGGCAATCAGTTAAGTGCACTCTCCCACTGAGTGACTTCAAATGTGACTTCAGTATCCCTCTCAACATTTGCCTCTAACAATGGTGCCTAACACTGTGCCTGGTACATAGTAAACATTGAATATATTTTTATTGAGTGAGTGAATAAACTTGGCACACAAGATGGAATCTATTTTCGATCTCTGCCATGTGTCAAAGTAAATAACAGAGGGATTCACAAGATAAATGTTAAAGAGAGACATAGGAAAGAGAGAAAAAATTCGAGAAAAAAATGTAAGGTAAAATTTATCTGATTTTAATTGCAGGACAACTTTCTGAGTAGGGAAGCATTAGAAGAAATCACAAAGGAAAACAAATAGATTGGATTACTCAAAAATCAAAACTATTGTATTTTAAGCAATTTTTAAAAACTTAAAAGCAAACAGAATATTTGCATAGATTAAATAATTGCATGAATGACATAGATTTAACAACTTTAAGTTATATAATTATATGTATATTGTTAAAAAACACTAGGATAATTTAAAATTGCAAAGTTTATAAACAGAAGGTAAACAACCAGTAAATATGTAAGAAAATATTTAATCTCAGCGATCAAAGAAATGAAAACAATGCTAATAATCTCATAACTAATAAAATAAGTTTTTTAAAATGTTTACATTAAGATTGGCATATTGTGGTAAAAATATTTTTGAAAGCAATACAGATAGATCAAGCACTGTAAAATATGCCTTCATGCCTTTTGATTTAGTAATTTCCCTTCTAGGAATATATCCATGGAAAGCAATCTAGAACACATGAGAACATTTTTGCATACAAACATAATCATTACAAAGCTAGTTATTGTAGAAAAAAATAGAAACAATCTAAACACTGAACTATTGGGAAATAGTTAAATTCTGGTATAAATGGTATATAAAAATATTAACCAGCCATTAAAACTTGTTGTTCTAACTTGGAATCCTCAGAAAGGGACCTTGAAAAACGGATTTGTGTTCAAGAGTGTCATTAGGAAGAATTCCTATGAAAAATCAATATAATTTCAGGAAGGATGGCAAACATGCAGCCCCATAGAAAGTAGTTTTGCTCAATCTACTTTATTCAGACTACCAATTTAAATTTTAACGTCATCCAGAAACACCCTCACAGACACACCCAGAAATAATATTTAATCAAAATCTGTGCACCCTGTGGTCCAATTTTGTTACACATATAATTAACCATCACATGGAGGATGAAGAAGAAAGGAATCAAAGACAGTTCTCTGTGTTCTACCTTAGATCCCTGTGTGAACAGTGGGTCCATAATTTCTGAAAAGAGTATGGAAAGAAGGACAGACTTGAGCTACCAGTGAGAAGTTTAGTGCTGGACATGTTTTGTGGAGCATATATGGGTCATCCAATTGTAAATATACTGCTTTGGATTTGGATTGGAGATACAGAATTGACAGTGGTCAGTATATAAGCTTTAGAAGGAGAGGATGAAATTCCCCAGAGAAAGTGTGTATAAAAAGAAAGGGTAGAGGGTGAAGGATGGAACCCTGGAGGATTATAAATATGAAAGGACAGGAGAAAGTCAAAGTCACAGAGGCAAGGTAACAGAATGAGACCAGGAACCCAAGGCAGGAGTTTCAAGAATGAAGAAGAGGAAAACTATCATCCACTGCCAAGAGGTCAAATATGGTAAATACTGAAAAACGTCCAACAAAAATAGCAAATAGGAGGTTTGTGTTATCTCCAGGGAGAAAACCTTACAGAGGTGGGATGGATTGAGAAGTGCCAATGCAGAGGAGGTAGAGACATGAAACATACACTTACGCTGTCAGCAGCTTAGATTGATGGAAAGTGAAGAGATGACTCAGAATGGAAATATGTTAAAGAATATTTTTCTAAAATGCTGAAGGGAAGATCAGGGATGGGAAGAGGAGAGACAGGGAACAAGGTCCCTGAAGGAGAATGAGATCAGAAAGAAATAAGATCCAGAGTACATGGAAAGTTTGGTTTCAGACATGCTGGTATTACTGCCCATTCTTTTCTGGTCCAAATAAACACATGGAAGTTTGTCATTGCAATATTAAATTGCATTCTGTCATAGGTGATGGATAAAAATTTCTGTAGTTTAGATGTTACCTTTATATATAAGCTTAGGACAGTGCTTAGTTTCATGATTTCAAAAAATATCTTTATCCAAATGGAATAATATATTTGAAATTACTGTGTAAACTCTAAAGAACTATATAACTGCCAACAGTAAAGTCACTGGGAGCGATTTGAAAGAAACATAATTTCTGTTCTTTATTCTCTACCTAAATAATAATAATATGTCCCAGGGCATATGTTTCTTTTGTAAGAGGTTCACAAAATTCCACTTTCTTGCCTTTCTTTCTTTTTATCTTTTTTTTCTTTTAAAAATACCTCCCAAAGATCTCCTTTGCTTTCTATCTTATGGTCCAGTTTTTTCCTGCACTGCTCTAATGATCTTTTCATAGTTCTCTATTTTGCTAATTTCTGCCCCCTTGAATCAATCCTGGACCTGTAGCCTAAATTTAATTTTCCTCAAACACTGATTGCTACTTCACTATTCTAGTCAAAATCCTGCAATAGCTCCCCAATTTCCCTGCATTAAACGCAGAATAAAGTTTGTATTTCTTAGCCTGGAATTCAAGGCACTCCATAATCTGGTCTCCACTTTTCTCTTCAACCTTCTCTGTAACTTCTACCTAGTACCTACCTATCTTCTAACCCTTCAAATTGATATGTTTTGTTTCTTGAAGTCATCTAGATGGACCGTATATTTTTATAAGGGTAGTGTATTTCCCAACTTTCAGAAGCACCGTTCACACTGCAACGTGGTTGGTGTCCACTAGCGTTGTACAGCTTACAACCTGCATAAATGGAAGCGACGGCCCCTGTCTCAGAGCAGAAATATTATTCCAACCTCTGAACTCCAATTATATCATGACCTGCAGCTGGATTTCCCTCTCTATTCTTCTGTAAACCTACATATCGAGAAATTATAACTAGTTCAAATTCAAACCCAGTATTTAAAATCTTCCATCAGCTAACTTCTCTGTAACCATCTTACCTTATCCTCAACATGAATTCTCCATTATGAGTGGGCTGTTGTCTACCACCAGGTCTCTACATATATGAATGCCCACCTCGGAGCCATTTCATTCTTTTTCCTTCAACCCTCACTCTTTCCCACCCTCTTCCAACAATGACAATCCATCTTTTATGAAATAAAATAGTTTTCACCATCTCTATAAACTTTCAATGATTGTTCTACTCCACAATCATCCTTTCTTTCCTGAATTAATATTAAGGTTATAATATGTGCTGTAATATTTAGCACTTGGTTAAAATCCCATCTTCCATTCATTCGTTTGTCATGCATCAAATTTTGTCAACCACCAACTAGACTATGATTCTTCAGTGGTTGAAACTTTGACTTTTATAACATTTATATCCCTTAAGCATAATACACAGTCATATAATATTTGCTTGTTGATTTGATATTTTCACTAAAATTTAAAAATGATAAAGCTAACCCTTATGTTTGTCTGTAGAGTCTTAAAAAGTTAATTTGTAATTTGCAGTGTAATTTCGTAGGGTTTTTTATTTTACTGTCCAGCATGCTTCTTTTGTCTTTGAGTTCCATTAGGAAACTATGCTTTTGTTTCTGTATCTGGTATGACTTTATGAAACCCAAGAAGAGCCAATGGTTTTCTTTCCTGGAGTTTGTGACCTGAGGCTGCTGGTGCCTTTCTTGACTGCCAAGGGGAAAATATCTCCTTAAATAATGAAGACAAAGAAATATAGAAAGAGTACAGAGATGGAGAGAGAGAACTGTAATGAAATTCTTTGAGCCCATAAATCCTTTTATATTTGAGGTTTGCTGCATCCCTGGACTGGCCGTTTATATGAGTCAATAAATTCCCCATTTAGGAACTAAGCCACTTTGAATTGGGAGGGTTTCTGTTATTTTGCAACTGAGAGACCTGACTCTTACATTTGTAATATATAAACTTAAGAATGCTAAAATATGGGCTTCATTAGGAAAAAGGGAGTCATGCCAGAATATTGAAGAGGATCAAAGTATTGTAAAATACACCTACTATTAAAAAAAAATTGAAGCTAGCGTATAATGAAGAAACTTGGGAAAGGAAGTGTATGAATTATACTTGAACTATAACATTTATACATCTTTTTGTTCATAATGTTTTCTTAAGTATCTCTGTCAACATCTGTCAACAAAACTATATCCAAGTAGGCGAAGGGGTTTGAATTAGTATCTTTCTTATAGATATTTTAACCATTTATACTATTGGTATTCTTCAGAGATTAACCCTTTGCCCAAAACATAGAAAAATCATTGCTATGACTGAGTTTGAATTATTTTACAACATGTTTATAACCTTTTATTATCCATTTAATTCAAGGGTAGTGATGACTACATTTATTTGAACTAGCCATAGGCTTGAAGGTAGAGCGCATTCTTTGGGTTGTATTACGCAAGGTACTTTTAGAGAATAGACGATCTTATTCCTTCGTCCTTTATTCAGTTATACTTGGCACTCAGAAGCCTAGCTTTTGCATTGCATGTACATGCTTAAAGAGGAGCTTCGAGGAGTTCTCTTTTCACCAAACTGTGGGCAGAAAATGACATACTGTGCAGCACGTGCCAAGTAAAGAAGCAAATTTCCCACAGAATCACGAGACAGCCCCATCTGTAACTCTGGGGTAGCTGTGGTCTCATGCCAAGTCTTTGCTCTGGAGGAGTTAAATAGGAATCTTTCCCAGAACTTCTGAGAATAGTCATGTCAGTTGAAGGTCCTGGTGCCAAGTATCTGATAACCACTGGCCTAGACTCATAGGAGTCCTTTCTACCTAGCAGCTGCCTGGCTTGCTGCAGTTCACTTAAGAGAGGCCATGTTGCTCTTTGACAAAGCAGTGTCTTAATCTGGAAGACTAGGACCCACTTGGATAATCCTGAGATTAGTAACAACTTAAATTATGTTGTATTTACCCTATTGGTAGAGTTGTGAAAACTTCTTATGCATTTTAGAAAGATTTCCACTTAAAATGTGTTGAAATAGAAAATTTTGTGTGGAAATTATAGTTGTCCGACATCTGAGAAAAAAATAGCTGGGCTAATTTTCTCTCCTTGGTGATTGATGAGATACGAATCACCAGATAGGCATTTCTATATTGAATTTGTATTGCAAGCTGAAAAACTAAACCAGTGTTAAATTTGATAATCTTCAGGGAGCAATTATGTCATTTTGAGGTGAGGCAGTAAATAACCTATTTTACATACTTCTAATTCTAATCTTCTGTTGTGACTGACCAGAGACTGCCTAGTTCACCTAGGAATAAACTGGGGCACTGAGAAAAAGCAGTAGAAGGTGTGAAATTTTAGAGACAAGGGCCTGATAGAAAATACTGTTTCTTAGGGTGGCCCTCGAGGGAATAGTGCTTTACTGTTGCAAGCATGCCTAAAGGGCTTCTTCCTTTTGTTTATTTCTTTTAGCGCCTATGTACTCATCTGTGTTAGTATTAATAAATTACTCTTTGCTTAAGCACTTAATGTAAGAGCCTATTTTCCCTGTAGCCTGGAACAACGCCACCACTATCACAAGATGAAATAAGCATGAAAGATTGAGGAGTGCCTTGGTGAAGCAACATTCTGCTTTATTTTCTTTGCTCTTCAGATAATGACTCTGGGGAAGGAAGAGAAACTCCAGAACTACTTTGTTCTCTTCAAAGACTGAGCCTCAGGAGAAAAAGTAAGAAGACAAGACACCTTTCAGGCTGAAGGGCCACAAAACACGCCAGCCCTGTGCCTTTATTTTATTATATTGATGATACTGAGTTCAAAAATTACTTACTTTAAAAAAAAAAACAGCTATGAGTAGTCGATAGAAGAAAACTAATGGTAGTGTTTAAATCAAACTTTAGTTTGTTCATATACATTCTCAGTTATGTTTCCCCTTGAAGAGTGCACAATTTTAATGCACAGGAGGAAAAAAAAGCAAATGAAAAACCTCTAGATTCTCATCACGCAATCAAATAAATAAAAGAGCGTGTCTTCATAATTGTTGGACATACACAGATGAGTAAAAAATTGCTGAGATTTACTGTTAGTTGATGTGCTAGTTTCCAGTAAAAAAAAACAAACAAATATGAACCCTTGCACTATCAGTAAGTACAATGTGGAGTGAAATTAAGTGGCTGGTGATGTAGTTTGAGAGGAGCACGTAGACCATGGAAGGGAGAAAAGGAAAGAGAAGGGGAGGATTTTCTCCAGGAGCATAATCTTTCCAGGTCAGTCCCTCTTCTCCAAGCTCAGTGATGTCTAGGCTCCTGTCCTAACCATGGGCTATTCAGGTTTTCGCTTGCCCACCTCCAACCAACTGCGTACTCTGTGACCTTGAACAAGCAATTTCACCTTTTCTGGTCTTGGTTACACACCTGTTGCTATGGACTGAATGTGTGTATCCCCTCAAATTCATAAGTTGTGCCCATAACCCCCCTCGTGACTGTATTTGGAGATAGGGACTGTGAGGAGGCTCATTAAGGTCATCAGGGTGAGGTCCTAATCTGATAGTGTTGGTGCCCTTATAAGAAGAGGAAGAGACAACAGAGCCTTCTCTCTCTGCCCTGCAAGGACAGTGAGAAGGCAGCCTTTTGCAAATGCGATGTGGGCTCTCACCAGAACTGGATCTGTAGGTGCCTTGATCTTGGACTTCCCAGTCTCCGGGACTATGAGAAATGTTTGTTGTTTAAGCAACCAGTTTATGGTAGTTTGTTATAGCAGCCTGAAATGACTAAGACGACTGTAAACTGAGAAAAATGAGGTATATAGATTACCTCTTATACCTTTTCAACACTAACATTTTATAACTGAAGTTAGAGGTTTGAAACAGTAATTAGATATCATATTTTGCCTCTTAGCTGAATGTATATATGTGTGTATATATGTATATACACATGTCTCTAGATCCTTCTAGATCCTGTTGTGATTCCTTGCGATTTCTCTAAATGTCCATATTCTCTTACACACACTTGCCATCTCTGAGTAGAATGTTCAGGCTCTCAAATTGTCTCTTGTTGTTCAATCATATCTTTCCCATATTCAAACCCCATTTGCCCACTTCAATTTCAGCTGGACCAGTCAACCCTATGAGAAGCGCCATGGAAGTGTTAAAGAAGAGGATCTAGAGGCCAGAATATACGATAGCAGAAAAGCTTCAGAAGGATGGATGATCTTAGGGTAATTAATAAATATAATTGAGATATTTTAAGGTAGATATAATTATAACTAAAATGCTATTCATGCTGCTATATTTTCCTCACAATTTTTTGATGCCCATTAGGCGTATGAGCCTTGTTAACTAGAATTCCCTCAGAGTCCATGAAACAAATCTCTTCTTGCTGATTAGGTAGTTTATTTTGAATTATTGCTGGCAAGGCTTGGAGCTATGGTTACTCTTCTTTGAATCTTGAATAGATGAAAGAAATCCAATATGAGTTTTTTAAGAAATTTATACCATGAATTAACATGAAAAAATGTTAGTTATAATATTAAAACTTTTATATGTGATATTAAAAACTTAATATTCTTAATAAAACCTATAATATATTATAGGACTTAATATAAGTCCTGTGATAGCAGAATTAAGTATTTTATTATCAAAAGTATTGAAAAAAAACCAGCTCCAAAGCCTTTTTTGAAATAGGTAGGAATATAAACTTTTGTGTATTTATTTACACCAACACATATTATCATTGTTTTAGTATTTGTTCATGTGTTCTTTTTTTAACTTTGTGGGGACAAAGTGAAAGATAAATTATTGACCCTTGAGCTGGAAAGTCCGAGGGTTGGGCCAGTAGATTGAGGTGGTCAGTGTATGTATCCAGAGCCCCAGCTCTGTGACTCTTCCTGTACTCCAGTATCATCTTTATTTAGAGGATGAACCTTTGTGTTGGGAATTTTCATATAGAGTAACTGCATGACTGGTTTCTGAAAGACGACTGTATGTCAGTTCATAAAGTTTTAATAGGACAGTACTTGTGCTTGCATGGAAAACTCTTGGCTACTTACTTTATGAGAGTGGGAGAGTCACGTGTTCTGGATGCCAAGGGGGGAGTCTTTCCAGTGGCTGGCTGATTCCAAAAGAAATCAGATGACGACCCCTGACATGCTTACTGAGGAGATTTTTGCACCATCATCATGCAGGTACCAGTGACTTGAACTTTCAGATATTTAGCTGCCTGACTTCAGAGATGTTTGATATAAGACAATTTATTCTGTTCTGTTCTATTACACATTTTCCCAATGTAACACCAATAGCTACTTTACCTTCCTGTTATTGATATACTGATATTATTTCCTATATGTATACCACTTAATGAGTCAACATGAACATCCATTTTATCTCCTTTTGGAAGAAAAAAGGATCAATTATCAACCATCTCACTTAATTGCAATACATGATTGGTGGGCTTTGGCTAAACTCCATGAGGAGCATGACCAGGTCTGTTTTGCTGAATGAGTGATGAATAAATTCACAAATCTCTCAAATACTTTGATTCCCTCTTATGATCTCCAACAGTTTCTCCTGCCAGTCCTCTGAAATCCCACCAACACATTTTTTTTTTACTTAATATTTACCAGTTTGACCAGAGGGAACAGAGATACCCATTGTCTTTAATCCATCTGATCCTACTTATATTATTATATACTTATAATAATACCTTTGTTTATATTTAAAGTACAGATTATAAAGCACATTCACATACTTCTCATCGAATCCTCATAACCACCTCAAGGTTAGCTTATGTGGTCAAATTATGCCCTCCCTTAACACCTGATTTACCTTTGCAGAATTTAGTAATTGCTTATTTAATATCTATCTGTGTGCCTTACACAGTGCTTAGCAGACAGTATCTGTTGAATCAGTACTTGCCAAAGGAATGGATGACTTGATGAATGAATGAAAGTTTCTATCCCTATTTCATAGTTGAGAAAACCGAGAATCGGAACATCTGAGTGACTTGCCTAAATTCAGAGTTCAAAATAAGTTGAGTCAGGGCTCAAACTCTTTTGGACTTCAAGCCCTTCCTTTTTCCCAATCCAGCCGCTAGACTGCGGAGAAAATACAAAGACAAATTTATCAAACAAATAGAATTGATAGAAGCCAAATAGGAAGTATGATTGTATGTTAGTTTCCTAGCGCTGAGGAAACAAAGTACCACAAACTAGGTGGCTTATAACAATAGAAATTTAGTTTCTCACAGTTCTGGGGGCCATAAGTACGAATCAAGGTGTCAGACGGCTTGGGTCTTTCTTGGGAGCTCAGAGGGAGGATCTGTTCTAGGGCTGTCTCCTCGCTTCTGGTGGTTGACAGCATTCCTTGGCGTTCCTTGGTTTGCAGCTGTATCTCTCCAATTTCTACCTTTGTCTTTACACGGCTTTCTATTCTATGCGTCTGGTATCCTTTGTTCTTCTTATAAGGACACCAGTGGTTGGATTTAGAGCCCACTCTAATCCAGTATGACCTCATCTTAACTTGTATCTTAATTACATCTCCACAGACCCTATTTCCAAGTTAGATCACATACACAGGTACCAGGGGTTAGGATGTCAGCATGTCTTTCAGGAGAACACAATTCAAACCACAACAGATGATTTTTTAAAAAAAGGGACTAATATGTGACTAATTTAAATATGGTTGAATTATTTCCACAAGTAACACTTGCCATAGGACTAAGGTTATAACTTTATTAAATCACTTAGTGCAACATTTCCTCAAGTGTGTTTTTTAAACTAGTCTGTGGGATAATAGGAGGTACTGCTTAGGGTGGGGGGAAAGGGTCTTATTATTAAATAGTTTTAGGAAACAGTAGGTCAAAGAAAGTTAAATGGCTGTACAGGCTATTTACAGTACTCCTCGGAGGCTTTAATATGCCAGAGTACATTGGGAAGATGTAGTACATTTCCCAAACTGATATGATGACAGACCATTTTTTAACTTGAGTGCTGTCCCAGGGAACACCCTTTATGAGACCCTGACTTCACAGGTAACATTATTTTGTAACTATCTGTTTACAAATTTGTCTCAGTAGGTTGTAAGCTTCTGAAAGGCAGAATCCATATTTCACTAATTTTTGAATCCTCAGAACATGCTTAGCATCTGACAGCTATAGGGCCATGCGGTTGTATAGGACAGCGGTCCCCAACCATTTTGGCACCAGGGACCGGTTTCGTGGAAGACAGTTTTTCCACGGACCTGGGGGTGAGGGGGATGGTTTCTGGATGATTCAAGCACATTACATTTATTGTGCACTTTATTTCTATTATTATTACATTGTAATATATAATGAAATAATTATACAACTCACCATAATGCAGAATCAATGGGAGCCCTGAGCTTGTTTTCACTTGCCACTCACTGATAGGCTTTTGATATGAGTCTGCAAGCAATTGATTTATTATGGTCTCTGTGCAGTCAAACCTCTTTGCTAATGATGATCTGTATTTGCAGCTGCTCCCCAGTGCTAGCATCACCGCCTCATCTCTACCTCAAATCATCAGGCATTAGATTCCCATGAGAAGAACACAACCTAGATTCCTCACATGCTTAGGGTTCGTGCTCCTGTGAGAATGTGATGCCGCCACTGATCTGACAGGAGGCTGAGCTCAGGCAGTAATGCGAGCGAAGGGGAGTGGCTGTAAAAACAGATGAAGCTTTGCTCACTCACCTGCCACTCACCTCCTGAAGCTTCACTCACCTGCCACTCACCTCCTGCTGTGCGGTCTGGTTTCTAACAGGCCACGGACCGGCACCCGTCTGTGCCCTGGGGGTTGGAGACCCCTGGTGTAGGATACAAATAAATGATGCTTGCTGGACTTGTGTAACCCAACCACACTGCACACGTAGAGTGGTATTTTACCAGTGAGGGTTTCTTTTAGCTATGTCACAAATCCTGGCCACTCTTCCCTGACCATAAAGGGGTTACTTTTTTCTCAGATAATAAGAAATTTGGGAGGAGGCAGTCCAGAACTGATGCACAGCTGCTCAAAAGGAATCATCAAAGACACGGATCATCTTGTTTCAGTCTTCTGTAATAGGAGGTTTCCTCTCAGTGTTGCAGGATGGCTGCTTCATAGCCAGCCTCCACTTCTGGGCGCCAGGCAGGAAGGAAAAGTCTGTTTTCCTTCTCTCTCTCCTTCCTTCCTTCCTTCCTTCTCTCCCTCCCTCCCTCCCTCCCTCCCTCCCTTCCTCCCTCCCTCCCTCCCTCCCTTCTTTCCTTCCTTCCTTCTTTCTTGCTCTTCCTCCATCTCCCTCCTTCCTCCCCCACCCCTCTCTTTCCCTTTTTGTTCTTTTAACAAATTTTTGGGCAAGCCCCCCAAAATGGGATCCCATTGGCAAAGAAGAATGAGAGAAGGGCTTTGCAGTAGCAAGGTCTTGAATCCCGTGCAATATAGGTTTGTTTGTCACTGTTGTTATTGTTAACAGTACTGGAGTTGCGACTGGTGCTGACCTATTTATAGAAAAGAAAAGGTTTTTGTAATTTAAATATTTTTATATTTTAAATTCCATAAAGAAGAAATTTGTTTCAATAATCACTTAAGCTGTTAGGTTATATAACCTCCTAGTAATAAACTATTTTGATGGGAGAGAAAAATGTGTTGGAGAGTGTCCCAGGAATTCTGGACGCAGAATAGTAGGCTAATTGAGTGCTTATGCAGTCATTGGATAAACTCACAATTCAACTGAACAAGAAATTAAATATATAACCTCAAAATATTTCATGATTCATTGCATTGGGAAACCAGTATTAACTTATTGCATCCTATTGATTCAGCATGATAAATAGAGCATTTTAATGGGGACTTTGATTCCATAGTGATTCAGTTTCCAACATTTGTAGAAATTTTGTATCAGCCAGCAGAACAGCTAGCAATCTTGAGCCATGCTGGTATGTTTGCTTTTCAAAGTTGGTGCCCTTTCCCTCTTAGATACAGCCATACTCAATTAAAATCATGCAATGTTGGCTAAGTAACAGGGCAGCAACCAAGATTGAAGTTGTGGAGAAAAATTCCAAAGCTTGTCTGAATAATAAGAAGCAGGAACTCAAAATTAGAAACTGCTTTCTGCTGTAATCACACCAGTGCAGCCGTTAGAGATTTTTCCATTGATTTTGGGAGTGTAGGAGACACAAATTAAAAATAAATAACTGTAGCAGCATTGCCATGACTTTTTCTGTCACATTTAATTAATTGGAAGTTTGGACAACTTAGGACTTTGAATAGCTGCTTTATTTGTCTTTCATTCTATTCTTAGGCTTTCTGTTCCTATTTAGAAGGTAGCTCTCCTTCAGTTTGTTTTAATCTTAATATCAAGACAGTTAATCAAGGAATTGATCATCAATGATTGCATCATTAAACATGATGTTCTAGCACCTCTGACTTCTCAAACATGAAGCAAGTGGGACTGACCTCACTCTCCCCCAGATGTCCGCTCATAAAACCCTATTATTAGGGAAAGAATGCAGGAGATTTTAGCTCTGTCACCTCTCCCAAAGATTATGGGATTGAAGAGAGTATAACCCCCCACCGCCACCGAAACTCATTAAGACCAGACCCAGAGGTTTAGTCAAACCTCAGCCCCGGACTCTGTGGTCAAATTCCCTGATAGGCACACGGTACATTTTCATTGCATTTCACTTCTTTAGGTTCTAAATGAAGCCCTGTGTATTGTGCTGAGGACATGCTAGGCCGTAGGCTCCTAGGTAGCTTCTCAGGGCCCTTTCTTCCTGCCTGAGGGCCTTTGCACAGGCTGGTTTTTTTTTTTTGCCTAGAACATTCCTCTCTCCCCTATTTTCTTTTGTCCTACATTCCCTTCAGGTCTTGTTTTAAATTTCACTGGCATACCAGATGAGTTTTTCTCAGTTATGAACTCCCAAATACACTTCTACTTTACTTAGCATATTTATAATTATTAATAATTTCTCAATTATTTGGGTAGTATCTTACCTTCTTCCTTGGGTGCAATGTAATAGAAGCAGGTCTGAGATATATGAGAGGAATAGAGCACTGTGGAGCTGACCCAGCATTGGGCTCGCATTTCTATTTTAACCCTAATAACAATGTATTATAATAACCTCTGTACGTGATGCTTTTTTCTATCAAATTTTTTGTGCCCCAGTACTGAATACTTGTTCTCCTATGCAAGTATTCCCATAACATAGGAGCTGACAATCTAGAGTTTAGTCATCTACTCATGAAAAGTAATTAACTTTTCAAGCTATCGTACGCCAAATACCAAACAAATCAGCAAATGTGGTAGAGCTGTATTATCTATTCTGTTGGCTTCTAGCCACAAATGAGATGGAGAAGCAATTTATTTTGATAGCCATTTTAGTTCCTAGAGATGGCATAAAGTCTGTAAATATAAATTTAAATGCTACACAGTTTATAAAGCATGTCATAATGAAATTCTGCATATCGGCTAAAGCAGTGCCTCAAAATACTGAAGATACAGATGCAGAATTAAAACTAGAGGGCTAAAATATTATAACAGGATGTGGAAGAAAAGCAAGACAGGATATTAGTGGAAGTTTACTATTTTTAGGACTTGCTTGGGGCATAGTCATGTCTCTCAACAATATATAGAAGTTTGTAAAATATTATTAACTTCTAAATCTTATAGTATGTGAATGACTTGCTTATTCAAAAATAAAACTAAGAATAGGGAAAAAATTGTAATATTAATATGCTTTATTTTTAACTTTTGGTTAACTAATACATCTTTTTAAGTTGGTTATATAAACATTATTATATTCTTAGAAGATGATGTTTGAAATTATAAACATACTTTTAAATATATATATTTTGAAGATTGGCTTCAGGAAGCTAAGATAGAAATAAGTAGTGTAGATGACAATGGGGATGTGGAACTATAACCAGTACATTTGTATAAATTGTGAAGACCTTGCTGAGAGCACAGTTATAGAACTACTTCCCAGATAACTGGTTTCATGAAGTTCTTCCATGATTATGTAGCA
Organism: Delphinus delphis; assembly: GCF_949987515.2. Classification (NCBI taxonomy): domain Eukaryota; kingdom Metazoa; phylum Chordata; class Mammalia; order Artiodactyla; family Delphinidae; genus Delphinus; species Delphinus delphis. The sequence goes on along the minus strand of NC_082686.1, from coordinate 97,865,328 downwards.
ATTCTGGTTTTTTTTTTATCATTGTTCCATAATTAAGAGGCTGTGGTTTTCAAGACTTTTTCCCTTTGATCCATTTGACGTGCAGAATGTTTTTATTATTCTCCACCCTCAAAACAGCTTCCCACCCAATTATTATTTATTTATTTTTGTTGCGGTACGTGGGCCTCTCACTGTCGTGGCCTCTCCCGTTGCGGAGCACAGGCTCCGGATGCGCAGGCTCAGCGGCCATGGCTCACGGGCCCAGCCGCTCCGCGGCATGTGGGATCCTCCCAGACCGGGGCACGAACCCGTGTCCCCTGCATCGGCAGGCGGACTCTCAACCACTGTGCCACCAGGGAAGCCCCCACCCAATTATTTTTTATTACAAAAGCATTTAACATTTTAGAAATCTCTCTATGACTGAAATGTTAAGACTATGTCTGTTTTTATTGTGAAAATAATGGATGAGCATGTTCCAGTCACTATTTCTGTTTTAAAGTTTGGTGGATGTTTATTGCATTCAGTGAATGCTACCGGTTGCATTAATGCAGTCCATTTACAAAATAGCTGCATTTTATAGTCAATATATCAATATTAGTTACCAGGTAAATCCTCCAAATCCTCCAAATGAGAAAGTTGAGGTTCCTTTTGTAATATTGCAAAAGCACATTTCTCTCAGGAGTCATAATGACTTAAAATAATTTTAAAAGTATACCTGTTTGTTTCCAGTTTCTATAGAAAAATTGGTTGATTCCTTACAAGTTATAAGTTGAATGGGAAGTTTTCTCTCCTTAGGTTGAGAATTGATTTATGAGAAATTGTTGAATCTCTAAGATTTGCATTTGTGTATTTGAAACGTGGCTCATAACTGGTTTGGCTCTTCATGTCACATGGGTTTTAGTAAGGAATAAGGAATATATTTGTCATGCCAAATCCTCCCCCTACCCCGCCGTTTTTGTTTTGGCTGCACTACACAGCATGTGGGATCTTAGTTCCCTGACCAGGGATCGTACCATGCCCCCTGAAGTGGAAGCATGGAATCTTAACCACAGGACCGCCAGGAAAGTCCCCAAATCCCCCTTTTGTAATGACGACATGCAGGAGGCAAGAAATCATATGCAATTGCATTTGATTAGTTCTAAAGTGTGGAGGTTCATGACCACTAAAATAGTTATTTCTTAATAATACAGTTTAAATGAAAATACAAAGAGTGGACACATCTTCCAAAATATTGTGTGTTAAAAAAAAATATTGTGTGTTACAGTAAAATATGGTTTATTGGCCAGTCTATTAACCTGGCATTTCTCTTAATAATGACATTTGTGTTTTGGCAGTAATAGGTTAGAATGTGATAATTGGTATTTATTATTGTGACCCCAAAAATGTGTAAGATTTTTAAATACCCTCTGACTTATCAAAGAAAGATTAAATTATTTATATTTTCCAAGGCACTTCAGTATCTAGAAAATTGTAATTCTTTGACAATATTTAATCTCTATATAATATAGACAATAATCCTCTATACATTAGAATACCTTATTCCTAGGATATGTTAAAAAAAGAAACCCTGGAATTTGCAGTCATTTTCCATTTCAAGTACTTCTTTACAGCCTGTTGAAATTCCTGACATACTAATTATTATAGAATATGACTAACTTATTTTCCTTTTATTCATATATTCTGTGGGGAAAAAAAGTTAAAGTGAAAAGATTTGAATAGTTTACTATTTAGGAGACCCCTAAATGATGAAATATTGTTCAAGTTATTAGATCCCCTTAACAGTATCACTATTAGTGACTTTCTTCTAATCCAGGAGCTTATAATTGAATAAGAAATAATTGTACTTTTCTAAGCATGAAAAATAGACTCTCTGAAAGTCTTAACTAGGGCTAAGTTTTTTTTTTTCAATGTAGTGAAAACCAAAAGCAACATGTTAGGTTCAGCATTAAAAGCAGGTAATATAATCAGTGAATGTATATAAATCAGGATATAAAAAGGATCTTGACTCACGGTGAGATAGAGATCAAACCAATAGGGCAGGCTCTCTATTCTGTTTTGCTTAGAAATAAGTAAATAGGCTGAACTTTAGGTTAACTAAACTCTGGGTGTAAATCAGCCATCTTTCAAGACCCTGAATTAACCTGGCATTTCTCTTAATGCCACTGAGTTAACCTCCTTCACTTAACAAGGGCTCAGAGGCCCCATGGAATTTACACCAATCAAAGCAGTGCCGGCAACCAAACAGCCTCTGTTTCAATACAAGAAGAAGCCAGGGGCAGAATACAAGTTACTGGTGAGTCTTGTACTTTGGACCACTCAGCAGGGCAGACATTCTTCTCCAAATATACCTTAAAGCAAAAGAAGGGACAGTGCATACCATTCTGCACTTGCCTGGAATCCAGGGGAAACGTAAACTAAGCTGACCCGACTGGTAGGTAACAAGTTTGACTAACTTGTTTGGGTCCCAGGACTTACTCTTGGTGAAAGCTATTAAAAGGTGGAATGTATCTTTGGCATAATTTCAGCTGTTTTATGTATTCATTCCTACTTCATTTTGTCCTAGCTTGTGATTTATTATGTGACCTTAAACTTGATTTAAGCTTGAGAAAGCCCAGATCTGGAGATTCTTTCAAAGTTTGTTTCAGGAGATGGGACTAACTAGAGTCGTAGAGTATCCACCAGCAGCAGTTTCAAATCTCAGCTCTGCCAAATCTAGGTCTGGCAGGTGTAACCCTCCTACACCAAGTCCCTCATCTCTAAAATGAGGTTCCTAACATCTTCCACGGAGAGTGTTACTGTTTTTTTAAAACTCATATACCGAAGCACTTGGCACATAGTAAGGACTCAATAATGATTGCTGTGAACCTCTTTCTTCCTTTTCTCTTTCTCCCTTTTATGCTGACAGAGGGCTACTAATGTCAGATTTTCTGTTTTTGTTGTCCTTTACTTTTCTCTCTCTGATTCTTTCTTCCATCTCTGAAACTGAGCCCTATGCTTGCTATTAAATTATACCTTAGTGTCAGGAAATGAGCTTTGCCTCTTGCTATTAAAAGTGTCTTTGTGGGCTTCCCTGGTGGTACGGTGGTTGAGAGTCCGCCTGCCGATGCAGGCGACACGGGTTCGTGCCCCGGTCCGGGGAGATCCCACATGCCGCGGAGTGGCTAGGCCTGTGAGCCATGGCCGCTGAGCCTGTGTGTCCGGAGCCTGTGCTCCGCAACGGGAGAGGCCAACAACAGTGAGAGGCCCGCGTACCGCAAAAAAAAAAAAGTGTGTGTGTGTGTGTGCTGATATTTATGCTGTACTGACTGTCAGTTCATATATTCTGGCCAAAATTTCTTTTTATCATGGATCTTAATCCCTGCATTTTACCTTTTCTGAAATGGTAAAATGTCACAATGTTTTCAATGCTGCAACTGGGGCAGCGATGGAGTAAAAAGACAGAGAATGATGTTACTGGAGAATGACAAGTTAAATTTTCTTCTCTCTTCTGATCCTTTCTGGGTGTGTGGATGTATTTACCTTCTCAATGTAAGGAAGGGAAAATATTTTCTCTCTACTGTTTTCAAGATTAAAAAATATCAGGGCTCCTGAGCCTATAGAACTGATCACTGCTGAAACAAGCAGACTGAAAAGGAGTGAAAGTGTAGAGTTCACATGTGTTGTGTTTACTATGCGTGAAACACCATTATAAGGATTGCATGAATCATGTCATTATTTTCACAAAAACTCTATCATTGTCCCTGTGTTACAGATGAGGAAGTTGAGGTGCAAATATGCTAAGATGATTCCTTGTCTCACAGAAGTGTCAGGGCCAGGATCTGAACCCAGGGAGTCTGGTGCTGAGGAGAACCTTATCTGCCTTCTAATGTATGATGTGAACACACCAGTAAGGGCTATGACCAGTCTCCATCTCCTAAAATTGTGCTACTCACCAGATGCACCGACATCACCTGGGAGCTTATGAAAAATGCAGCATCTCAACCTCACCCCAGACCTACCAAATTTTAATTTGCATTTTAAGAAGATCCCCAGGTAAGTAGCATGTAAAGTTTGGGAAACACAAGCCTCAAGCATTATTTCTGGGATCATATATATACTTTTTGTGTGATATAGGGAGGAAAACAATCAGGAATTTTAGATCTCAAAGGGATAAAGATTTAGAGACAATGCAGTTCAATCTCTTCCTTTTGTAATTGTTGAAAATAAGTTACATGGCGGTTAAATATGTATTTAAGAATAAATAAATTCTTAAGAATTCAATAAACATTTTTTGAGGGTCTGTCACGTGCCAGACTATATGCCACGTGGGCTGGGGATACAAAGACACATAAATCATATCCCCTGGGAGCCAAATGGAAGAGACAAATAAAGTGCATGAGATTTATAGGTGCTATGATAGAACCATATATATATATATATATATATATATACTGTGTATAATAGAGCACAGAGCAACAAAGAGGTTGGGTTGGGAATCAGGGAAGACATTATTACAGACATAGTATTGGAGCTGAGTCTTGAAAGATTAATAGGTATTAACCAAAGGCACTAGAATTTGAGCCTTTTCATTTGCAACTAGGCCAATGAACATCATCATTCAGGGCCACAAGTTATTCAGAGAAAGGAGATATTTAGAGGAGTGAATCTCAAACTTGGCTTCACATAGAATTACCTGGAGAACTTTCAGAATGCCTATTCATGGCTCCACCTCCAGAGTTACTGATTTTGTTAGTCTGGGAGGAGATCTGGACATTCGTTTCTTTGTTTGTTTATGTTCTGCAGATGACTCTAGGGTCCACACAAGGCTATTATAGTTCTTTTGTGCTTGGTTTCCCTCTTTACTCTCTGGATCTTCTGACCATTTCATCTGGTTCCTGACCCAGCTTTCGGCCCTGGACTTCAGACCCACCCTTGTCATGAATCGCAACTTGTTACCCCTTGGATCCTGAACTAAGTCTGACGGTAGATGCCGTATTCGTGTGACCCCCCGTGAGCATGGAGTGCTTTTTCTGTAAATCACCACATGTTGGGGCCAGAGCCAGCCCACTCTCAGAAAAGTTAGCATTAGAGCTGCCTGAGAACAGACCCACCCAATCTCTATAACTAGCGTGCAGCCCTACCCACAGTATAAGACGTCATAATTTTCTCCCCCAAATAAATAGAATATCAAAAGATTTTCTTTTACAATTTTTTAAATTGAGGTAACATTGGTTTAAATGTTATATGTTTCATATGTACAATATGATATTTAGACTTCTGTATACACTATAGTGTGCTCACCACCAAAAGCTTAGTTTCCATCTATCACTATATAGTTGACCCCCTTTACCCATTTCACCCTCCCCCACCATTCCCCTTCCCCTCTAGCAACCACTATATTCTCTCTGTATCTATGTATTTGGTTTTATTTTGTTTGTTCATTTATTTATTTTATTTTTATATTCCTCATATGAATGAAATCATACAGCATTTGTCTTTCTCCATCTGACTTTAGCCTAATACCCTCAAGGTCCATCCCTGTTGCTGCAAAAGGCAAGATTTTATCTTTATTATGGCTAAGTAGCATTGTGTGTGTGTGTGTATATGTATATATAACACCTATCTATCTATATCCATTCAACTGTTGATAGGCACTTAGGTTGTTTCCATATCTTGGCTATTGTAAACAATGCTTCAATAAACATAGGGGTGCATATATCTTTTCAAGTTAGTGTTTTCATATTCCTTGAATAAATACCCAAAAGTGAACTAGCTGCGTCATACAGTAGTTGTATTATTAATTTTTGAGGAATCTCCATACTGTTTTTCATAGTGGCTGAACCAATTTACATTCCCATCAACAGTGTATGAGGGCACCCTTCTCTCCACATCCTTGCCAACACTTGTTACTTCTTGACTTTTTTTTTTTTTTTGCTATACGCGGGCCTCTCACTGTTGTGGCCTCTCCCATTGCAGAGCACAGGCTCCGGACGCGCAAGCTCAGCGGCCATGGCTCACGGGCCCAGCCGCTCTGCGGCATGTGGGATCTTCCCGGACCGGGGCATGAACCCGTGTCCCCTGCATCGGCAGGCGGACTCTCAACCACTGCACCACCAGGGAAGCCCCTATTTCTTGACTTTTTGATAATAGCCATTCTAACGTGTGTGAAGAAATATCTCATGGTGGTTTTGATTATCATTTCCCTAATAATTAGTGATGATTAACATCTTTCCATGTGCCTGTTGGCCATCTGTATGTCTTCTTTGGAAAAATGTCTAATCAGATCCTCTGTGCATTTTTTAGTTGGATTGTTTGAGTTCTTTATATATTTTGGATATCAACACCTTATCAGATATATGATTTGCAAAAATCTTCATTCAGTAAGTTGTCTTTTTGTTTTGTTGATGGCTTCCTTTTCTCTGCAGAAGCTTTTTATTTTAATGTAGTCCCATTTGTTTATTTTTGCTTTTGTTTCCCTTGCCTGAGGAGACATATCTAGAAAGACATTGCTAAGACCAATGTCAGAGTATACTGCCTATGCTTTCCTCTAGGAGTTTTGTGGTTTCAGGTCTTACACTGAAGTCTTTAATCCATGTTGAGTTAATTTTTGTGTATTGTATAAGATTGTGGTCTAGTTTTGTTCTTGTGCATGTGGCTGTCTAGTTTTCCCAACACCATTTATGGAAGAGACTGTCCTTTCTCCATTGTATGTTCTTTGCTCCTTTGTCATAAATTAATTATCCATATATGTGTGGTTCATTTCTGGGCTTTCAGTTCTGTTCCACTGATCTGTGTGTCTGTTTTTCTTCCAATACCATGCTGTTTTTATTACTATAGCTTCATAGTATAATTTGAAAGCAGGAAGTGTACTTTCAGCTTTGTTCTTTATTTTAAAGACTGCTTTGGCTATTCAGGGTCTTTTATCATTCCATACAAATTTTAGGATTTTTTGTTCTACTTCTGTGAAAAATGTTGTTGGGATTTTAATAGGGATTGCATTGAATCTGTAGATTGCTTCAGGTAATATGGACATTTTAACAAAGTTAATTATTCCAATCCATGAGCACAGAAAATCTTTCCATTTATTTGTGTCTTATTCAGTTCCTTTCAACAGTGTCTTATAATTTTTGGTGTACAGGTCTTTCACCTCCTTGGCTAAATTTATTCATGGTATTTTATTATTTTTGCTGTGACTGTAAATGGGATTGTTTTCTTTATTTATCTTTCAGCTAGTTCATTGTTATTGTATAGAAATGCAACAAATTTTTGCAGATTGACTTTGTACCCTGCAACTTTACTGTATTAGTTTATTATTTTTAATAGTTTATTGGTGGGGTCTTTAGGTTTTTTCTTTATGTAAAATCATGTCATCTGCTGATAGTGAGTTTTGCTTCTTCCTTTCCAATTTAGATGCATTTTATTTCTTTTTCTTGATTAATTTCTGTGGCTAGGACTTCCAATACTCTGTTGAGTAAAAGTGGTGAGAGTGGGCATCCTTATCTTGTTTCTGATCTTGGAGAAATAGCTTTAGTTTTTCATTTGAGTGTGATGTTAGCTTTGGGTTTGTCATATATGGCCTTTATTAGGTTGAGATATATTTCTCCTGTACCCACTTTATTGAGAATTTTTTATCATAAATGCATCAGTGCCTCTATTGTGATGATCATAAGATTTTCATTCTTTGTTTTGTTAATGTGGTATATCACATTAACTGATTTGTAGATATTGAAACCTGGAATAAATACCACTTGATCATGGTGTATGATCCTTTTAATATATTGTTGTATTTAGTTTGCTAATATTTTGTTGAGGTTTTTGCATCTATATTCATCAGAGATATTGGCCTGAATTTTCTTTTTTCATGCTCTCTTTGTTTGATTTTGTTATAAATCATAAAGTGAGTTAGGAAGTGTTCTCTCCTCTTCAATTTTTTTTGGAAGAGTTTGAAAAGAATAATGTATTAAATCTTCTTTGAATGTTTGGTAGAATTCACCTGTGAAGGCATCTGGTTCTGAACTTCTGTTTTTTGGTAAGGTTTGGATTACTATTTCAATCTCCTAATGATTGATCTATTCAGATTTTCTATTTCTTCATGAATTAGTCGTCAGAGGTTGGTTGATTATAAGAATTCATCCATTCTTTTAGGTTGTCCAATTTGTGGGCATATAGTTGTTCATAGTATTCTCTTATAATCTTTTGTATTTCTGTGGTATCCTTTGTAATTTCTCCTCTTTTTTTTTTTTTTGATTTTATTATCTGGGTCCCTTCTTTTCTTAGTAAGTCTAGCTTACGCTATGACAATTTTGTTTATTTTTTTAAAAGAACCAGCTGTGAGTTTCATTGATGTTTTCTGTTGTCTTTTTAGTCTCTATTTCATCTATTTCCATTGTGATTTTTATTTTTTCCTTCCTTCTACTGACACTGGGCTTCATTTGTTCTTCTTTTTGTAGTTCCTCTAGTTTAAGGTTAGATTGTTTATTTGAGATTTTTCTTATTTCTTGAGGTTAGCCTGTTGTTATAAACTTCCCTCTAAGTACTGCTTGCTGTATCCCATAGATTTTTGGTATATCATGTTTTCATTTTTATTTGTCTTCAGGTATTTTTTTTAATATCTCTTTTGGTTTCTTCATTGACCCAATAGTTGTTCAATAGCATGTTGTCTAGTCTCTATGTACTTGTGTAATGTCTAGCTTTCTTCTTGTAGTTGATTTGTAGTTTCATATTATTGTGATCAGAAATGGTGCCTGATATGATATCAATCTTATTAAATTTGAGACTTGTTTTGTGTCCCAACATATGGTATATTCTTGAGAAAGTTCCATGTGTGCTTGAGAAGGATGTGTGCTTTGCTCCATTTGGATGGAATGTTCTATATAAATCTATTAAGTTCATCTGGTATAATGTTTCACTTAAGGCTGCTGTTTCCTTGTTGACTTTCTGTCTGGATGATCTATTCATTGATGTAAGTGGGGTGTTAAAGTCCTCTATTATTATTGTGTTGCTGTCAATTTCTCCCTTTAGGTCTATTAATAATTGCTTTATGTATTTTGGTGCTCTCATGTTAGGTGCATATGTATTCATAAATGTTATGGCTTCTTGATGGGTTGTCCCCTTTATCATTGTGTAATGTCCATTTTTGTCTTGTGTTACCTGTTTTGGCTTGACATGTATTTTGTCTGAGTATGGATATACATGTTTTCTTTTGGCTGCCATTTGCTTGGAGTATCATCTTCTATCTCTTTACTTAGACCCTATGTTTGTCTTTGGAGCTGAGATGAGTCTCCTAGAGGCAGCATATAGGTGGGCCTTGTATTTAATCCAAACAGCCATTCTATGTCTTTTGATTGGTGAATTCAAGCCATTTACATTTAGGGTGATTACTGATAAGTGAGGACTTAGTACTGTCATTTTATCTTTTGTTTTCTGGTTGCTCCATATCTCCATTGTTTCTTTTTCCTTGTGTTTCTGTCCGCCTTTTTAGTTTAGTGGTTCTCATGATGTTTTTCTCAGTTTCCTCTTTTTATGTTTTGTGTCTGTGCTCTAAATTCATGTTTTGTGGTTACCATGAGGTTTGTATAAAATATCTCATAGATAAAATAGTCCCTTTTCTGCAGATAGTATCATATCTTCATTTGGCAAATGAGCTCTGTCTTTTAACTCTTCCCCCTTTAAGTTTTTGTTGTCTCAAATTATCCCTTTTTATATTGTGCATTTGTTACCAAATTAAAGAATTTTTACTGCCTCTTTCCCTTTATCTTTTTTTTTTTTTTTTTTTGCTGTGCGCGGGCCTCTCAGTGTTGTGGCCTCTCCCGTTGCGGAGCACAGGCTCTGGACGCGCAGGCCCAGTGGCCATGGCTCACGGGCCCAGCCGCTCCGTGGCATGTGGGATCTTCCTGGACTGGGGCACGAACCCGTGTCCCCTGCATCGGCAGGCGGACTCTCAACCACTGCGCCACCAGGGAAGCCCTCCCTTTATCTTTTATGCTATAATTATGTGTTTAACAATCTATTCTGATATAGAATTACAGTTTCCTGATTCTGTCTATTTATCAACTTACTAATAGTTTTGTGTACTTTTACCTTTTCATTTCCCATAGAAAATCTCCTTTCAACATTTCTTATAAGACAGGTCTAGTGGGGATGAACTCAGCCTTTGTCTGTCTGAGAAAACCTTTATTTCTCCTTCATATCTGAAGGATAACTGCTGGAGAGAGTATTCTTGTCTGATAGTTTACATCTTTCAATATTTGGATATGTCATTCCACTCTCTCCTGGCATGTAGAGTCTCTGCTGAGAAATCTGCTAATGGCCTAATAGGGTTCCTTTGTAGGTTACTGCCTTCCCCCCACCCAAACTGAAAAGTCTTTATCAATAACTTTTAACAGCTTTAATATAATATGTCTTGGAGAAGGTTATTTTTTGCATTTAGAAAATTAGATGATCTCTTAGCTTCATGGACTTGTAAATCTAGTTAATTCATGAGGTTTGGGAAGTTTTTAACTGTTATTTCTTTAAATAAACTCTCTCCCTTCTCCCTCTCCTCTCCTTCAGGGATTCCCATTATCCTTCTGTTGCCTTTCGTAATGGAGTTGGATAGTTCTTGTAGAATTTCTTCACTTTTAAAAATCATAGTTCTCTCTCCTCTTTTACCTGAATCATTTCTATATTTCTATCTTTGAGCTCACTAATTCTCTTCCATATGGTCTGCTCTATTTCCAATGTTTTTTTTTTTTTAACATCTTTATTGGAGTATAATTGCTTTACAGTGGTGTGTTAGTTTCTGCTGCATCACAAAGTGAATCAGCTGTATGTATACATATATCCCCATATGCCCTCCCTCTGGAGCCTCTCTCCCACCCTCCCTATCCCACCCCACTAGGTGGTCACAAAGCACCGAGCTGATTTCCCTGTGCTATGCAGCTGCTTCCCACTAGCTATTTATTTCACATTTGGTAGTGTATATATGTCCATGCCACTCTCTCACTTCATCCCAGCTTACATTTCCCGCTACCCGTGTCCTCAAGTCCATTCTCTATGTCTGCATCTTTATTCCTGTCCTGCCCCTAGGTTCTTCAAAACTTTTTTTTTTTTTTACATTCCATATATATGTCTTAGCATGTGATATTTGTTTTTCTCTTTCTGACTTACTTCACTCTGTACGAAAGACTCTAGGTCCATCCAACTCACTACAAATAACTCAATTTCGTTTCTTTTTATGGTTGAGTAATGTTCCATTGTATATATGTGCCACATCTTCTTTATCCATTCATCTGTTGATGGACACTTAGGTTGTTTCCATGTCCTGGCTGTTGTAAATAGAGCTGCAATGAACATTTTGGTACATGACTCTCTTTGAAGTATGGTTTTCTCAGGGTATATGCCCAGTGGTGAGATTGCTGGATCATATGGTAGTTCTATTTTTACTTTTTAAGGAACCTCCATACTGTTCTCCATAGTGGCTGTATCAATTTACATCCCCACCAACAGTGCAAGAGGGTTCCCTTTTCTCTACACCCTATCCAGCATTTATGGTTTGTAGATTTTTTGATGATGGCCATTCTGACCGGTGTGAGGTGATACCTCATTGTAGTTTTGATTTGCATTTCTCTACTGATTAGTGATGTTGAGCATCCTTTCATGTATTTGTCAGCAATCTGTATATCTACTGTGGAGAAATGTCTATTTAGGTCTTCTGCCCATTTTTGGATTGGGCTGTTCTTTTTTGGATATTGAGCTGTATGAGTTCCTTGTATATTTTGAAGATTAATCCTTTGTCAGTTGCTTCGTTTGCAAATATTTTCTCCCATTCTGAGGGCTGTCTTTTCGTCTTGTTTATGGTTTCCTTTGCTGTGCAAAAGTTTTTAAGTTTCATTAGGTCCCATTTGTTTATTTTTGTTTTTATTTCCCTTTCTCTAGCAGGTGGGTCAAAAAGGATTTTGCTGTGATTTATGTCATAGAGTGTTCTGCCTATGTTTTCCTCTAAGAGTTTTATAGTGTCTGGCCTCACATTTAGGTCTTGAGTCCATTTTGAGTTTATTTTTGTGTATGGTGTTAGGAAGTGTTCTAATTTTATTCTTTTACATGTAGCTGTCCAGTTTTCCCAGCACCACTTATTGAAGAGGCTGTCTTTTCTCCATTCATTCTTGCTTCCTTTATCAAAGATAAAGTGACCATATGTGTGTGGGTTTATCTCTGTGCTTTCTATCCTGTTCCATTGATCTATATTTCTGTTTTTGTGCCAGTACCATACTGTCTTGATTACTGTAGCTTTGTAGTTTAGTCTGGAGTCAGGGAGCCTGATTCCTCCAGTTCTGTTTTTCTTTCTCAAGATTGCTTTGGCTCTTCAGGGTCTTTTGTGTTTCCATACAAATTGTACAATTTTTTGTTCTGGTTCTGTGAAAAATTCCATTGGTAGTTTGATATGGATTGCACTGAATCTGTAGATTGCTTTGGGCAGTATAGTCATTTTCACAATGTGGATTCTTCCAATCCAAGACCATGGTATATCTCTCCATCTGTTTGTATCATCTTTAATTTCTTTCATCAATGTCTTATAGTTTTCTGCATACAGGTCTTTTGTCTCCTTAGGTATGTTTATTCCTAGGTATTTTATTCTTTTTGTTGCCATGGTAAATGGGAGTGTTTCCTTAATTTCTCTTTCAGATTCTTCATTATTAGTGTATAGGAATACAAGAGATTTCTGTGCATTAATTTTGTATCCTGCTACTTTACCAAATTCATTGATTAGCTCTGGTAGTATTCTGGTAGCATCTTTAGGGTTCTCTATATATAGTATCATGTCATCTGCAAACAGTGACAGTTTTACTTCTTCTTTTCCGATTTGGGTTCCTTTTGTTTCTTTTTCTTCTCTGATTTCTGTGGCTAAAACTTCCAAAACTATGTTCAATAATAGGAGTGAGAGTGGGCAACCTTGTCTTGTTCCTGATCTTGGTGGAAATAGTTTCAGTTTTTCAGCATTGAGAACGATGTTAGCTGTGGGTTTGTCATATACGGCCTTTATTATGTTGAGGTAATTTCCCTCTATGCGTACTTTCTGCAGGGTTTTTATCATAAATGGGTGTTGAATTTTGTTGAAAGCTTTTTCTGCATCTGTTGAGATGATCATATGGTTTTCATTCTTTAGTTTGTTAATATGGTGTATCACATTGATTGATTTGAGGATATTGAAGAATCCTCGCATTCCCGGGATAAACCCCACTTGATCATGATGTATGATCCTTTTAATGTGCTGTTGGATTCTGTTTGCTAGTATTTTGTTGAAGATTTTTGCTTCTATGTTCATCAGTGATATTGGCCCATAGTTTTCTTCTTTTCTGACATCTTTGTCTGGTTTTGGTATCAGGGTGATGGTGGCCTCTTAGAATGAGTTTGGGAGTGTTCCTCCCTCTACTATATTTTGGAAGAGTTTGAGAAGGATAGGTGTTAGCTCTTCTCTAAACATTTGATAGAATTTGCCTGTGAAGCCTTCTGGTCCTGGGCTTTTGTCTGTTGGAAGACTTTTAATCACAGTTTCAGTTTCAGGGCTTGTGATTGGTCTGTTATATTTTCTATTTCTTCCTGGTTCAGTCTCAGAAGGTTGTGCTTTTCTAAGAATTTGTCCATTTCTTCCATGTTGTCCATTTTATTGGCATAGAGTTGCTTGTAGTAGTCTTTTATGATGCTTTGTATTTCTGCAGTGTCAGTTGTTACTTCTCCCTTTTCATTTCTAATTCTATTGATTTGAGTCTTCTCCCTTTTTTTCTTGATGAGTCTGGCTAATGGTTCATCAATTTTGTTTATCTTCTCAAAGAACCAGCTTTCAGTTTTATAGATCTTTGCTTTTTTTGTTCTTCTTTCTCTAAGTGCTTTAGATGTAATATTAGGTTGTTTATTTGAGATGTTTCTCATTTCTTGAGGGAGGATTGTATTGCTATAATCTTCCCTCTTAGAA